>NC_057813.1:75779474-75800288 GCF_018294505.1 Triticum aestivum | reverse complement strand
AGGGTCATCTTATAGTCATCTAATCAGTACACCAAAATCAACTGACTGAAGGGAGATTTTCCCTAGATATAGATCTTTAACATGTTGAGTAGACAACCCAATTCGTCTGCCATTTAAACTCCCATGAATTGATGATGAGAAACCTGTCCTCCATCCTGGAAACCGCTGTTTCTCCTTCACATGAATAATGTACAAACTTGGTGATGAAGATTGGCAGCCGATGACAAAGCAGTTGAATTTCCGAGCTGGGACTCTACTCTTGAGAGGGTGAGCACACATAAGCCACTACTAGAAATGCCATATGTCAGAGCTTCATTAGCAGAAACTGAGGAAGAACTAGGTTCTAGCTGTGCTATCATTGCCTCGAAGTCCTCGATCATTGGAATTTTCTGTCAATTTTTCGTACATTCAGTACTTTGCAGATAGTGTCCGAATGCAGGATTTCCTGACACATTCAACTAACATAAGTTGAAGCTCTTTAAAATTGTCAACCTCAGAGAACCATCTTACCCAACGATGAATTATTCCTGCAAACCAACTTATGATTAGCTCATCATCTTGCAAAACAAGGGCTGAAACATGTTTAGGGAAACCTTCAAGATTAGTTACACCATAGCGATTGAGGCACTTCTTGATATAACTAAGAGGCGCATAAATCTTAATGGCAGGATCATCAGGGCAGGTATACATTGATTCCTGATTCTTTAAGCTGGACAACAGTGCTTCTGTAGCAACAGTTTCTGATGAGATATGGAGGTGTTTGTTTCGTTCAGTGGTAACGTAAACGTAAATGGAACCTGATTACGGACTGTAACAGCACCAGAATGGGCAAACCCCATTTTGTTTGGTTCTACAGTGTAAAGGAAACAGGTACCTAAAAAGTGTTTGGTTTGACACAGTAACAGGTACCTTTCCACGTACAAAACACAGCATGGGCTTTCACATGCATCAAACAAGCACATAATTTAGAAATATTTTTGCATTCATCCAATGCAAAGACATCTTTTAACCAGAATTTCACTCAACCTTAACGATTACACATTTTTAAAATGAAAATGATTCGAACTCGGAATTCAACGACACTTCGAAATAAACTACATAATTAGTCCCTAAAATTGTTTTTATATTATAGGATAAATAGAAAGGCCAAGTTCACAATCTTGCAAAGAAGCTTTGCTTTTCCATTGATCTTCATCTTCCACGCCACACCACTGATCCCATTTTCTAATGAACCTTGCTTATTTTCTCATCTGCCAATAAGCACGCGTTAAAATGAGGATAAAGAAACACACAAGCAACAACCAGTAATAAAAAAAAAAATTAAGAGCAACTATAACATGATTGTTCTTTCTCATCAACACTTTGACAAAGGAAAAGGTGGGAACCTGCTCCATGCATTTCAACACTTTGACAAAGATAACAATAGGAAAATGATGTATACTGCAAGACCAATGAAATGAAAAGCACTCTCTTAGCTAACACAGACTACAATGTTGCATACTGCAAGAACATAAACTAAAATATGGTGGGTAGGATGAGATCTACTCCATGCTTTTCAACACTTTTGGCAAATATATATCAATAGTAAAATGAGGTGGGTTTTGTACACACCAGTTATGTCACACCATTACTAGAGAAGGACCTTCTTTCCCATCAACCTTGCTTCTTTCTTTCATCTGCCAATGAGGAGCCAATAAGCAGGAGTTAGATACAAGGAAAAAAACTTCAGCACAAGTTTGGCTTATATATGACCAGCCAAAAACAGCACAGCACTATGTCACTACAAGTTTGGCTTATATATACTGCAAATAACCACTCTTGCTTATATACGCCACTTTGTACTAGTGAAATTTTAGTTCACTTGAGCCACTCATGGTGATAAATGTCAGGATGCTATCAACCCCCAAGGTTTACAAATAAGTTCAATCAAGTATAAAAAAATGTGTTATAAATCAGTGATGTAACAGGAGCATAATTTATCAACTATCATACAGATCTATATGGCAGTCTAGATATCACATATTAGAAAAATGTGGTCACACATGAGTTGCTGAACATTTTCACCTTGTGTTCATTGATTTCAGCAACCTAGCTAGTTAGATCATGAACCAACAGTCGGAAAAACCAAAACTGCATCACAAGATAGTGCATATTATTAAAGAGAGTTTAGAAAAAGGGATACCGGACAGCATTTTCAGGACGAAGTCCCTCCTCAGAATGTCTGGAAGCACAAGCATCATGTTCATGTGCTCTGGAGCTTTAGCGAATATTGTTGCAGCTTCAACGATCTCGCTCCCAATAAATGCAAGCCTAGACAATTCACTAATTGCCTTTTCTCTTGATTTCTGTTGAGGGTCTTCTTGTGCTGCTTCTCGCGCCATTGCTGCTGTAAATGATGTTGTCATTGCACCCACATGTTGTGTCACGTTGTTCAGCTGGCTATTGACATCTTGAAGCATGGCTGCAAATGGATCGCTTGGTCCTGTCGCCCTCTTTGGCCTTGGCTCCTTTTTCTGCCTCTTCGAACTAGTTGTATCAATAGAGCAAGTGTCAATGGACCGCCGAGCTGTTCCAGTTGAGATGATGTCCTCTTCCTCATTTTCTTCTTCCTCCATAGCAATTTCCTTCTCCAAGTTTCCCACTGCCTCACCAAAGCCTTCAGCACTTTCTCCTGTTGCAATGTCTTTGCCATAGATAGCAGCCAATTGTTCAAAGTATGGAAATGATACACCATACAATCCCTTAGCCTCCTTGTGAATCTACATGTTTTTTTACAAAAGAAGAAAGTTGGTTTTCGATAGCAAGGGCAATAACAAGGGATAGAAATGGTACTACTTTCTCCTTGAACATGTTAGGAATAGTAGCAATAACAAGGCAGCAAGGGATGATCCAAATACAAAAAATACTAAAGAGAAAACACTACAACAACAGGTAACCAAGGTACAATAGCAAGGAAATTCAGCACAAAGCATTACTAAGGAATTCAGTTTTAGTGGTTCAAGTGATCTACCTGACAATGAGCTTCATATTGTGCCTTCTCGCACTGAATCATCTTTCGACTTCCATCCCATGTGAAACCACTTTTGGATAGCATTACTTCAATGGCACCAAATTTCTTCCTGAAGTGCCTCACTCTTGATTCAATGTGCGGGGATGCAGTGATACCACGGCCTGGACACTTTTCAGCAAGATGCTTTTCCAATATCCCCAGGTATCCACCCTTGAAGGCACCATCAGCTTTCCACCTCGGGTCCAAAGATAACTCATACAAAGCTTTAATAAGCTCATCGTCCTCATCGGAAGACCAATTCCTTTTATTCTTGCCTCTTCCACGAGACGTGCTCGAGCTATCCGCACGGTCCATATCTGCACAAGCAAGAATGGGTACAAATAAGATGGCAAATATATATGAAAGAGAACAAATGCAAACGAGATGCAATTGTAGCTTGCAAATATAATTGAAAGGGAACAAATGTAAATGAGATGGAAATATATACAGAAAGGAACAAATAGAAACAACTTATACCTCAATGCGCCCTAGCAGCCCTATGTCTATTATACATGTCTTGAGCAAGTTCATTCCGAAAATTTGTCCACTCATTCGAAGTTGAGATAGAAGTGATGAATTCTGGTTGGTCCAATTCTCCCTCCATGTCTTCTAATGTTTCTTGTATTATTGGCTCGTTGATATCAAGTGGGTCGACAGACATCTTTTGCAATATAAGATTGTGCAAGAGTGCACATGCCATGATGATTCGACATTGGGTCTTCATGGGAAAAAAGGAAGGAGACCTCAAAATCCCCCACCGACCCTTCAACCTTCCAAAGCACCTTTCTACTATATTTCGGGCTCTAGCGTGGCGCATGTTGAGATACTCTTCTGCGCTACGAGGTGGATTTTGTGGTGTCCAACCACCCAAGTGATACCTTTGACCTCGATATGGAGCTAAAAATCCTTTTGCGTTTGTGTAGCCAGCATCGACAAGATAATATTGGCCTTCGGGGACACGCAACCCATTTGGCCGTGAGATGGCATCCCTAAGAACCCGACCATCATGCGCAGAACCTTCCCAACCGGGTAATATGTAGATGAATTGCATGTCAGGTGCACATACACCTAACACATTTGTATCTATATCACCCAACCTTGATCGATACCTTCCTTTCAGATTAGCTGGGACTGTTACTCCTATGTGTGTGCCATCTAATGCTCCAAGGCAATTCTACAACATAAAGAGCAATGTGCAAATATTAGCATCTTTTACCACTATTGAGATGATCTAGTGAATACTTTTTTATTAGTAGCTATTTACCTTGAAATACTTCCACTTATCATCGGTGCAATCCTCGGGTATAGGTTCAGGCTTCTTAAGTAGCAGATGGTGCAGCTTCAAGACAGCTAGAAGACAAGCGTTGAAGTTTCTACTAATTGGCTCAGGGCTTCGATAGAAGAATTTTCCTACTGTCCTATTTTTGAGATGGTGTGATAATACATACAAGAATGATGCCACTATCTCCTCTAATGATGTGTTCCTTGTACCCTTTAGACCACCAACATCTCTCACCATCTCACATAATATATGAAATGTTCTCCTATCCATACGAAGTTGACTTATACACATAGCGTCGCTCTCACCAATTAGTCGATACAAGTTCTCTGCCCTTAACTCTCTAATTTTAATTCTCCTTTCTATTTGCCAACATTTTCTCCTATAAGCTAATGCAAACATGAACCACACATAATAGTATACAAGCATAATGGAAGTAGTCAGATTCAAAAATATTGCATTTCTCCTTCCACGCCTCGCACTTAAGGGAAGACGAGCCATAACTGCATAAGGAAAATATACCTATTTAAGGTTGGTATGACTTTCTTTCCTAATAATTGGTAGTAGTACAAAACAAGAAACTGGATAGATTTCAGGATGACGAAACAAACATCCGCTGTTTAGATGAAAGATAATAAACGGTGATTATATTAACATGCAATTGGTCATGCAAAGGTACAATGTATCCAAAAAAATTGCATATCAGAAAACTACAGGAACAGTCAACCCGTATCTAGTTGATATGCATGTAGATATCACCGTCGATCTACTGTCATGCAAAGTTCCAAGTACCAGGATATGATTTCACACCAGAAAGCTAAAGAAGATGGTCCAATTGACAGCACGAACATGCATCGAACAAGACACATTCCTTCCTTTTTGTGACCAGCCAACCTAATTCATCTATTTGCCTAGTTACCTAACTAGACAGATCAAGAATACAAAGGACAGACCACCAATTATACTCCACTAGTCATCCACTGATAAAAGAACAGATCAAGAACACATATTTTTTTTACTTCAAGATCAAGAACAGATCAAGAATAGATCATTAATAGACATCAACCTATAACAAATCATTAATAGATCAAGAACACATATATTTTTTTACTTCAAGATCAAGAACAGATGGAAATATATGCTATACATCAACCTATAACAGATCATTAGTAGATCAAGAACAGATCAAGGACGCATATTTTTTTTACTTCAAGATCAAGGACGCATATTTTTGTACTTCAAGATCAAGAACAGATGTATTAGTAACCCTAACCTTGAGATCTGCAGTAGGAGAGTGACGGAGGAGGAAGAGATCGATCCGGAGATGGGCGGACGGGCCTTGCTGCTCCTCGTACGCGGCTTCAATGGTCCACCCTCATCGGCATCGGAGGCGGCTGGCGTGGTCGTTCCCGGCGACTGGTGTGGCGAGGTCAACCCGGCGGCTGGACCAGGAGGAGAGGACCGAAGGGGGTCGAGGGGAGGTGGTGGCGCGGCGGCGCTGGACTGGAAGGGAGGCGGCGGGGCGGCGGCGCAGCGGCGCGGGACTCGAAGGGAGGCGGCGGCGCAGACAGATCGAGGGGAGGAGCGAGTCGCGGGGAGGAGCGGAGTCGGGGGCGGTAAGGAAGCCTTTACCGGTCGGGGGTGGGGGGTATCGTTCGATAACTGACCTGGAACTGATTACAGAGGAACGTGATTACGGAGGTGTCTCACCAAACGCCCGTAAGGGTATCCGTTTACACTGTAAACAGGTGACGGGCAGAATTTGACGAAACAAACACATAGTCTTTAGCCTACTTCTGAAAGTTGTTAAAAGCATCTCTGAGTTCCTGCGGAAGTGCTGGTTCAGCAATGTATTTTGACAGGAGCACCTCCTCATTAGCTTCATTTTTGGCATTGATGTCCTGCATCCATACCTTGAGTAAAGTTTTGAACCAATGGTCTGTCTTCATGCCCTTTTTCCTAAATTCTGCAATGTGATCCAGCAACGGAGTACTAAGACGAAGGGACTTGATCTCAGACTCCTTTACCCTCCTCAAACCATATGCCAACCACTTCTTTCCTAACCTAAGATTCATAGCATCCCATATCTCTTGCTTCTGACAAGCAAATAAATGAAGCCTTCTCCTTCAACTTGTGAACAGTTTTCAGTGCAGCGCTTTCTTTTGTTGCGGCCTTAACTATGGTGCCAGCAAACTGCAACCCCCGGGAGTTGTTTTTTACTGGTACAAGACACAATCCATCATCAACTTTCAGGTAAAGTGATTTGCTTAGGTAATCAACAACTTCAGACTTTACAGTTTCTGCTATGTCCCTGGATCCCACAACTGCAACAAAAATCTCATCCATGTATCTGCAAGCATATAATCTCATGTTTGGCTGGCCCTCTGTTTGATCTTCATTATTTAGATCCCTGTCCTTCATTTGACTTCTAAACCAGAGACGCAGCTTGGAGCCCTGGTTGTCTGCAACATTTTTTGCCCCTGAATAAAGGCCTTCATATTTCATGCAAATCCTAAATACTTTATGGTCAAAACTGTAAAGATATATATATTCATCTGGGTTGGTGCAAGTACTCCTTCTTGTGGAACTCCATGGCCCTTGGGAAACCCTCCAAATACCAAATTGATCACCTCGGCATCAAACATATCTTGCATGAATGCCACTAACTGGTCATCAACAATCTTTTCCTGTATTTGGGAAATAAGCTTTAAGACTACATTACTGTCTACCACCCTGTACAAGGGGACAGTAAAGCACCAATCTGGAACCCCAATTTCAGTGGATATGAACCTTAGAGCTGAGTGATATCCTCGCCCACTCCGACAGCCATGTGATATCTTGGAGAACTGAGGTCTGTAAACAACCTCAAGCACCACCCTAACTGCTTCCTGGATAACTTTCAAGTTGAGACGTGGAAGAACAATGCGCTCTCCTCCTTGCCTCTTTGCCACTACTGAGAAAGAATTCACAGTGATATCAAACTCTCCTCTTCTGAGCTGCTCTGCCAATGCGCTAAAGCAAACATCGTCCCTTGCAGACGCCAGATCGACATTAGAATTCAGCCGGACAATGTCGTAAGCATCCTCCAACGTATTGGCACTAGCCACCACCTCGCCCATGAGATCGTAAAACTTGCCGTTCAAATACTGCGCCTTGACCCTCTTTTTCATCTGGAGCTCGGCCAGCCTCTTGCGCTCCATCCGTGACAGGGGCTTCCGCTGCCTCTGAGCAGCAACGGTTGAGTCCTCGGCGAGAGCAGCCAGACTCTTCGCCAGAGACACCGGCGGTTGCTGCGATCCGGCAGCGCTCTCCGCTGCATCCTCGATTCCGTCCAGCAAGAAATGCACCTTGTAACGCCGGAAGCACGTGGTGTAACGTCCTAGTTCAAAAAAAAAAAAATGCAAAACGCAACATTAGCGGCACAATTTTTACTATGTCACAGGAGCAGACGTTGGGATGTCGGATAGGTCGCGCACCTTGCTGTGGTGGCCGGTGACTGGAGATGCCCCGGAGGAGGCGGATGCCAGGAAGGGCATTGGATCAGCTGCCCTGGTCTAGTGGTGCATTTGGTCGAGCAGGTAATGTGCACAGGAAGACCAGCGAAGGGCGGGAGGAAGACAACAGGCGAAGTCCCCAGTCGGTGCTAGATGGGGCTCGACCACCGGCTCCGAATACCGTACGTCTGGTTCCCCTCTAGCACCGGCGGTAGATACTGCGGTGGCTGCGCAGCACCACCCAGTCAGGTGGCTGGCGGGCAGAGAGCGGTGAGGTGGCTACTGGTCCAGGCAGCCCGACGGCAGAGCATCCACCGTCCGATGGGCAGGGGCAATGGGAAGGTTGTGTAGCGGCCCAAGACGGCAGTCCGTGCGGCGCGGGCGGCGTAGCAGCCGAGCAAGCACCGCCAAGGGTCGCCAAGACGGTGCAAACGCCGGCCGGGCGCTGTCAGTTGCCAAACTATCTCAAGTTTTAGGGTGTGTTTGGTTCTTGCCCGTAGATGCCCTGCCAATATTGGCTTGCCAATTATTTGGCGTGGGATTCCACCGCCCAGGGTTGGCCAAAATTTTGGCAAGAATCTGTGAAGGAAGGAACAAGGGACTCGTTGGCAGCCAAAAATTTGGCAACAAAGCAAACGCCATACAAAGGATTTGGCGTGACCAATATTTTGGTAGGGTGAGTTGGGGGCATAAACCAAACAGCCCAACTATCCGTAGTGGTTAACTGGGAAACTGCTCCTTTCACCGCCTGATTTAATCCCATTTTTTTATAAGAAAAAGGGAAACGTTTCCGGCCGGCGTGCCGGCTGAACCGTTGCGCCGGACTCTCGCGCACCGTGCTAGCTGTAGGTGAAGGTGTATGTGTGGTGTGGCCAAATTCGCCGCCTGATTGTATCTTAAGTGTAATTGCGGATGAGATCCTGGACCACGTTTAAATAAATCAAGCAGTTTCCCTAAAAAAAAAACCATAATTGATACATAAAACTTGTAGGGGTGGGAACAGATTCATACAGAAACTAAAAAACCTCATAAAACTGGTCCACCAACTTGACTAATGTAACAAAATCACCCAACAACCCTCGTTTTTTGAGTTGTCCGTCCCACGTGTGGCGGTTGGAGTCCTGTCCGGCGATCGCGGAGGCGATCACGTTAGGGTTCCGATCTGGGGCTCGTGGAGGATTCGATCTGCTCGTCTCTCTCCAGCGATCACAATCAAACCTGTTCTCCGTCTCCGTCCCATCCACCAGAGGCCTTCCGTGTGTTCCTAGGGCACACGGTCGTAAAACACAAACCCTAGAGGGCGGCGGGGGTGTGAGGCCGGTCGGGAGCGATGGAAGAGGTGGCGGGGCTGATGAAGGGACTGCAGCTGTCGGAGGAAGAGAAGAAGGGGGTGAAGATTAGACTGTCAGCGAAGGATAAGGGGAAGAGCGTGGAATTGCAGGCGGTGGGGAAGGTGGTGTCAGATCGGCTAGCGCACGCAGATGCCATCCGGTTGTCGTTGGGCAAGGTGTGGTGCCCCATTAAGGGCATCGATTGCAAGGAAGTGGGGGAGAACCGATTCATGTTTACGTTCTATCAAGATTCGGGGAAGAGGAAGGCGCTTGATAATGGGCCTTGGATGTTCGATAAAGACCTGGTAGTAGTGGAAGATTTTGTGCCCAGGAAGAGAATTGAAGACTATGAGTTTAGTAATATTCCGATATGGGTGAGGGTTTATGATTTACCTCTTGGGATGATGAATGCGGAGTCAGCTGGGGATATTGGAAACTTTGTTGGTCAATTCGTGGAGGCTGATACTGAGGCAGACGGCAATGCTATTGGGAAGTATCTGCGGGTCAAAGTACGCATGAGAATAGATAAGCCGATTATGAGGGGATTCATGTTAGAGGAGGAGGAGGACGATGGGAAGGGGAGGGGCCAGGAGAAAGAAGGGAAGAAGACGGAGGAGGAGGAAAGCGGATGGTGTCGTTTTGAGTATGAATTCATGCCGGATTTTTGTTACATCTGTGGACTCATTGGACATGGCGAGAAGGACTGCTCCAAAACCCTGCAGAAGGGTGAGAAGCCGCAGTTTGGACGGTGGCAACGAGCGGACATGAACCAGAGAAGGGGATCTTTTGAGGAAGAAGGCTAGAGATCTGGAGGAAGGGGATCAGGAGGCACCAGGAGTTTTGGGTTCAGTCGATCGACGGGACGGTTAGGTAGTGGCAGTGACAGTCTATCGTGGCGCAAGGAAGGAACACGTGGCTCTGGCAGGAGGGTTCTAAGCGAGGAAGAAAAAGGAGAGGAGGAGGTCACTAGTCCTTCGAAAAGCAAGACTCATGAGAAGAAGGGAGGCACCCCGCGACAGCTTCTGTTGGGCGATGACAGTAGGGGCCTGGAGAAAGCGGAGGAGGAAGCAAGTGGTGTAAAGGGCGGAGCTGTAGGTATGGAGCTGGAGAAGCAGAAGGTGATGCAGGCGCGAGCTGATAAGGTGAAAGAGAAACAGCAGGATGGCCACAACAAGCAAAGTAGGAAGTTTAAGAGGGTGAGGCGAGAAGATAGAGACGCGGGGGTGGCTAAGGCTGGTAACATTGAGCTGGGAGGAAAGCGAGGAAGGGGAGAGGATACGGAGGATAAGGAGGGCAAGAAAGGGAAGGTAGATATGGAGGTAGAGGAGAAGCAGGAGTGTGTTGAGAAGCAGGAGCTGGTTAACAAAAATAGCACATCGGCCGGGCTGCAAGAGCAGCCCCGCCGGGCACAATGAAAATAAAAAGCTGGAACTGCCGGGGCCACGGGAATGGCCCGGCAGTTCGAAGCCTCCTCGATATGGGGAGGAAGGAGGAGCCCGACATTTTGTTCCTAGAAGAAACTAAAATGACAGTGAAGGAGTTGGAGCGGTTCAGGTGGCTTTTGGGCCTAGCAAACACGACTGCATGGAATGCGGATGGGAGAAGTCGTGGAGTGGCAATGTTTTGGAGGAGGGGAGTGGAGGTAGGGCTGAGATCTTATGGGCGGAGGTATATCGATGTAGATGTGACGTAAGAAAGTGGAATGGTGTGGCGGCTTACTGGGGTGTACGGGGAGTCAGTGGCGGAGAGGAAGGTGGAGACATGGAGGATGTTGAGGGTTCTCGGACAACAGCATCAAGAGGGATGGCCATGGTTATGCGTGGGGGATTTTAACGAGATCCTAGCTAGTGAGGAGAAGTGTGGGGGGTAGCCAGACCCCAATTGTGCATGGAGAGGTTTAGGGAGGCATTGGAAAGCTGTGATCTGACGGACATTGGCTTTTCTGGAGATAAATTTACATGGC
This sequence comes from Triticum aestivum, assembly GCF_018294505.1. Classification (NCBI taxonomy): domain Eukaryota; kingdom Viridiplantae; phylum Streptophyta; class Magnoliopsida; order Poales; family Poaceae; genus Triticum; species Triticum aestivum. The sequence continues at coordinate 75,789,172 of NC_057813.1, read as the reverse complement.
GGAATCACAGCAAGGATATAGTCTCTTATATCTGTGAACGATTGGATCGTGCAACAGCGAATGCACATTGTGCGAGGCCTTCCCAGAATTTTCAGTGCTCAATGGGAACCCGAGGCACTCGGACCATCGGCCGGTGATCGTATGTACGGAAGGAAGTGCCCGCAGTGTGTTTAAGGGTGATAGAAGTTTCCGGTTTCAGGCTTGGTGGTTATAGGAGGAGGGGTGCAGGGAGGTGGTGAAGGCAGCATGGGAGGTGGGCACCACGGGTGGGGGGGGATGTGAGCCACGGAATGCAAACAATTGTGGGATCATTACGGAGGTGGAAGAGAGATGTAGTGGGCGAACTTGAAGGTAGATTGAAGACGGCCAGAAGTGATCTGGAAGTGTGTATGCGTGCCCCTATTAGTGAGGAGAAAATAAAAGAGGAGGCAGCACTGAGGTGTGTGGTGGAAGACTTGGAGGAGAAGAAAAACACAAAGCAAAACAATATTCCAGGGTTTCTTGGTTGAAGGACGGCAATAGGAACACGCGGTATTTCATGGCGTTCGCCTCGGCCAGGAAGAAGATGAATAGAATCAAGGAGTTGAAGAAGGAGGATGGATCGGTGGTGAAGGAAGGGGAGGAGCTCTCTAACTATGTATGTTCATTTTTTCAGGAGCTTTTTACGTCCAACATGGGCAACCGACTAGATAAGCTGATTGCTAAGGTCGAACCCCGAGTCACAGAGCCCATGCATGCCATTTTGGATGCTGAGTTTACACGGGAGGAGATGAAGGCGGCCCTTGACCACATTGGTGACCTCAAAGTGCCGGGACCAGACGGAATGCCCTCAGTTGTGTATAAACGGCACTGGGATTTCATGGGTGATAAGGTTGTGAGCGAGGTTCTTAGTGTCCTGAATGGAGGGCCGTTACCAGAAGGGTGGAATGACACGGTGGTGGTGCTCATTCCGAAGGTAAAGAGCCCGAGTCGTATCAAGGATCTACGCCCGATCAGTCTTTGCAATGTTATCTACAAGCTTGTGTCAAAGGTGATAGCTAACAGACTCAAGATAGTCCTCCCAAATATTATTTCAGAGAACCAAAGTGCATTTGTGCAGGGGTGGCTTATCACAGATAATGTGCTTATTGCATACGAGCTGTCACACTTCTTGCTGAATAAGAGGAAAGGGAAGGAAGGGATTGCTATGGGTACTTGGTATGGTTGACTTGCTTGCGTGAGCCTCCCCGGCAACGGAGCCAGAAATTCTTCTTGCTACCTCTTGAGCACTACATTGGATTTCCCCGAAGAGGAGAGGATGATGCAGCAAAGTAGCGTAAGTATTTCCCTCAGTTTTTGAGAACCAAGGTATCAATCCAGTAGGATACCACGCACAAGTCCCTCGTAACTACACAAAACGATAGCTACTCACAACCAACGCGATTAGGGGTTGTCAATCCCTTCACGGTCACTTACGAGGGTGAGATCTGATAGAGATGATAAATAATATTTTTGGTATTTTTGATAGATAGATGCAAAGTGAAAAGTAAAAGGCAAAGTAAAAACAAAGCAAGTAATAAAGCGATAGAGATTGATATGATGAGCATAGACCCGGGGGCCATAGGTTTCACTAGTGGCTTCTCTCAAGAGCATAGATATTCTACGGTGGGTGAACAAATTACTGTTGAGCAATTGACAGAATTGAGCATAGTTATGAGCATATCTAGGCAATGATCATGTATATAGGCATCACGTCCTAGACAAGTAGATCGAAATGATTCTGCATCTACTACTATTACTCCACTCATCGACCGCTATCCAGCATGCATCTAGAGTATTAAGTTAAAAACAGAGTAACGCCTTAAGCAAGATGACATGATGTAGAGGGATAAATTCATGCAATATGATAAAAACCCCATCTTGTTATCCTCGATGGCAACAATACAATATGTGCCTTGCTGCCCCTGCTGTCACTGGGAAAGGACACCGCAAGATTGAACCCAAAGCTAAGTACTTCTCCCATTGCAAGAACTACCAATCTAGTTGGCCAAACCAAAAAGGATAATTCGAAGAGACTTGCAAAGATAACTCAATCATACATAAAAGAATTCAGAGAAGATTCAAATATTTTACATAGATAATACTGGATCATAAACCCACAATTCATCGGTCTCAACAAACACACCGCAAAAAGAAGATTACATCGAATAGATCTCCACGAGAGAGGGGGAGAACATTGTATTGAGATCCAAAAAGAGAGAAGAAGCCATCTAGCTACTAGCTATGGACCCGAAGGTCTGAAGTAAACTACTCACACTTCATCGGAGGGGCTATGGTGTTGATGTAGAAGCCCTCCGTGGTAGATGCCCCCTCCGGCGGAGCTCCGGAACAGGCCCCAAGATGGGATCTCGTGGATACAGAAGGTTGTGGCGGTGGAATTAGGTTTTTGGCTACCTGTTCTGATCGTTCGGGGATACGTAGGTATATATAGGAGGAAGGAGTACGTCGGTGGAGCAATAGGGGGCCCACGAGGTAGGGGGCGCGCCCTCCACCCTCGTGACCGCCTCTGGCACTTCTTGGAGTAGGGTCCAAGTCTCCTGGATCACGTTCGGTGAGAAAATCACGTTCCCGAAGGTTTCATTCCGTTTGGACTCCGTTTGATATTCTGTTTCTTCGAAACACTGAAATAGGCAAAAAACATCAATTCTGGGCTGGGCCTCCGGTTAATAGGTTAGTCCCAAAAATAATATAAAAGTGGAAAATAAAGCCCAATATAGTCCAAAACAGTAGATAAAGTAGCATGGAGCAATCAAAAATTATAGATACGTTGGAGACGTATCAGGCATCCCCAAGCTTAATTCCTGCTCGTCCTTGAGTAGGTAAATGATAAAAAAATGATGCGGAGTGATACTTTGGCATAATTTCAATGTAAATCTTCTTAATTGTGATATGAATATTCAGATCCGAAAGATTCAAGACAAAAGTTCATATTGACATAAGAAAATAATAATACTTCAAGCATACTAATCGAAGCAATCATGTCTTCTCAAAATAACATGGCAAAAGAAAGTTCATCCCTACAAAATCATATAGTTAGGCTATGCTTCATTTTCATCACACAAAGATGCTCCCAACTTCTATACCCCCGATGACAAGCCAAGCAATTGTTTCATACTTAAATAATCTCAAACTTTTTCAACCTTCACGCAATACATGAGCGTGAGCCATGGATATAGCACTATGGGTGGAATAGAATATGATGATGGGGATTGTGTGGAGAAGACAAAAAAGGAGAAAGTCTCACATTGACGAGGCTAATCAACGGGCTATGGAGATGCCCATCAATTGATGTCAACATGAGGAGTAGGGATTGCCATGCAACAGATGCACTAGAGCTATGAATGCTCAACAAAAGAAGAGCTAGTGGGTGTGCATCCAACTTGCTTGCTCATGAAGACCTAGGGCATTTGAGGAAGCCCATCGTAGGAATATACAAGCCAAGTTCTATAATGAAAAATTCCCACTAGTATAAAAAGGACAACTTTATGAGACTCACTACATGAAGAACAAGGTGCTACTTTGAAGCACAATTTATGAGACTCACTACATGAGGAACAAGGTGCTACTTTGGAGCACAAGTGTGGAAAAAGAGATAGTAGCATTGCCCTTTTTTCTTTTCCTTTTTTTTTCTTTTTTTTGGGCCTTTCTTTTTTTCTTTTGGCCTTTCTTCTTCTTTTTTCTTTTTGGGCAATGCTCTAATAATGATGATCATCACACTTCTATTGTTTACAACATAAGGATTACAACTCGAAACTTAGAACAAGATATGACTCTATATGAATGCCTCCGGCAGTGTACCGGGATGGTGCAATGAATCAAGAGTGACATGTATGAAAAATAATGCATGGTGGCTTTGCCACAAATACGATGTCAACTACATGATCATGCAATGGCAATATGACAAAAGTAATGTATGTCATGATGATGATGGTGGAAGTTGCATGGCAATATATCTCGGAATGGCTATGGAAATGCCATGATAGGTAGGTATGGTGGCTATTTTGAGGAAGATATAAGGAGGTTTATGTGTGATAGAGCGTATAATATCACGGGGTTTGGATGCACCGTTGAAGTTTGCACCAACTCTCAAGGTGAGAAAGGGCAATGCACGGTACCGAAGAGGCTAGCAAAGGCGGAAAGGTGAGAGTGCGTATAATCCATGGACTCAACATTAGTCAAAAGAACTCATATACTTATTGCAAAAATTTATAAGTCATCAAAAATCAAGTACTATGCGCATGCTCCTAGGGGGATAGATTGGTAGAAAAAGACCATCGCTCGTCCCCGACCGCCACTCATAAGGATGCACAAGCCAGGTACACTTCATGTTTCAAATTTGTTACACAACTTTAACCATACGTGCATGCTACGGGACTTGCAAACTTCAACACAAGCATTTCTCAAATTCATAATCACCCAACTAGCACGACTTTTATATTATCACCTCCATATCTCAAAACAATTATCAAGCATCAAACTTATCTTAGTATTCAATTCACTCAAAAGAAAGTTTCACATATCTTGAATACCAAGTATATTAACATTAAGCAAATTACCATGCTATTAACGACTCTCAAAATAATCTAAGTGAAGCATGAGAGATCAATAGTTTCTTTAAAACAAATCCACCACCGTGCTCTAAAAGATATAAGTGAAGCACTAGAGCAAAAAATATCATGCTCAAAAGATATAAGTGAAGTACTATGAGCAAAACTATCAAGCTCAAAAGATATAAGTGAAGCACATAGAGTATTCTAACAAATTACAATTCATGTATGGCTCTCTCAAAAGGTGTGTACAACAAGGATGATTGTGGTAGACTAATAAGCAAAGACACAAATAATACAAGACGCTCCAAGCAAAACACATATCATGTGGTGAATAAAAATATAGCTCCAAGTAAATTACCGATGGAAGTGGACAAAAGAGGGGATGCCTTCCGGGGCATCCCCAAGCTTTGAATTTTTGGTGTCCTTGGATTATCTTGGGGGTGCCATGGGCATCCCCAAGCTTAGGCTCTTGCCACTCCTTGTTCCATAATCCATCAAAAGAATGCACCCAAAACATGAAAACTTCACAACACAAAACTCAACAGAAATCTCGTGAGCTCCGTTAGAGAAAGAAAACAAAGAACTACTTAAGGTACTATAATGAACTCATTCTTTATTTATATTGGTGTTAAACCTACTGTATTCCAACTTCTCTATGGATTATAAACTATTTTACTAGCCATAGAATCATCAAAATAAGCAAACAACACACGTAAAACAAAATCTGTCAAAAACAGAACCGTTTGTAGCAATCTGTAACTAACGCAAACTTCTGGAACTCTAAAATTTCTACAAAATAGGAAGTCCTGGACAATTTGTTTATTGAACAGAAGCAAAAAGAATCAACGCAAAATCACGTTTCTGTGATTTAACAAAATTATATTCGTGCGAGCAAAGTTTCTGTTTTTCAGCAGAATCAAATCAACTATCATCGTAGGTTATCCTATAGGTTCTACTTGGCACAAACACTAATTAAAAGACGAAACCACATCCAAACAGAATCTAGATGGATTATTTATTCCTAAACAGAAGCAAAAACAAAAAACACAAAATAAAATTGGGTTGCCTCCCAACAAGCGCTATCGTTTAACGCCCCTAGCTGGGCATAAAAGCAAGGATAGATCTAGGTATTGCCATCTTTGGTAGGCAATCCATAAGTGGCTCTGATGATAGATTCATATGGTAATTTTCTTTTCTTTCTAGGGAAGTGTTCCATGCCCTTTTTAAGGGAAATTGGAATCTAATATTCCCTTCCTTCATATCAATAATGGCACCAATCGTTCTAAGGAAGGGTCTACCAAGAATAATAGGACATGAAGGATTGCAATCTATATCAAGAACGATAAAATCTACAGGCACATAATTCCTATTTGCAACAATAAGAACATCATTAATTATTCCCATAGGCTTTTTAATAGTGGAATCCGCAAGATGCAAGTTTAGAGAGCAATCATCAAAATCACGGAAATCTAGCAAATCACACAAAGCTTTGGGAATAGTAGAGACACTAGCACCCAAATCACACAAAGCATGAAACTCATAATCTTTAATTTTAATTTTAATAGTAGGTTCCCACTCGTCATAGAGTTTTCTAGGGATAGAAACTTTCAACTCAAGTTGTTCTTCATAAGATTGCATCAAGGCATCAACGATGTGTTCGGTAAAGGCCTTATTTTGACTATAAGCATGAGGAGAATCTAGCACGGATTGCAACAAGGAAATACAACCAATCAAATAGCAATTTTCATAATTAAATTCCTTGAGATCCAAAATAGTGGGTTTAGCAACATCTTGGTTTTTATTTCTTTCAATCTCACTTTCATCAATTTCATCATCAAGATCTAGAAACTCCGAATTCTTAGAACGCCTTCTAGGTAAAGGAAGATCATATTCAGTTTCATCAAGATTCATATTGCAAAACAAAGGTTTAATGGGGGACACATCAATAACTTTAAGATCTTCATCTTGATTTTCGTAGGAATTCGGTTTAGCGGCCATCTTATTGACTAAGGTAGCTTGCATATCCAAAATTTCAGCGGTCATCTTTTCAAGACGAGCAATTTGGGCTCTTATGCCATCAAATTCTTTAGACATACCACCGAGTTCTTTATTCATATAACTCATAAAACTTTTTTGTTCCTTAAGCTCGTTTCTAAAGAAATTATTATGCTCAAATTGCAAAACCATAAACTTTCTGACATTACTTTTGATCTCCTCTAGCCTTTTAAGGTGAAGATCACCAAATCTAGGTAGAGCCATCGCGACAAGCAAGCAAACAGACACACGAGCAAACAGAAAGGCAACGGGAAAAGGGCAAACGGGAAAGAGAGGAGGAGATTGGGAAAGAGAGGGCGAATAAAATGGCAAGGGTGAAGTGGGGGAGAGGAAAACAAGAGGCAAATGGCAAATAATCTAATGTGAGAGATATGGATTGCGATGGATACTTGGTATGGTTGACTTGCTTGCGTGAGCCTCCCCGGCAACGGCGCCAAAAATTCTTCTTGCTACCTCTTGAGCATTGCGTTGGATTTCCCCGAAGAGGAGAGGATGATGTAGCAAAGTAGCGTAAGTATTTCCCTCAGTTTTTGAGAACCAAGGTATCAATCCAGTAGGAGACCACGCACAAGTCCCTCATACCTACACAAAACAATAGATACTCGCAACCAACGCGATTAGGGGTTGTCAATCCCTTCACGGTCACTTACGAGGGTGAGATCTGATAGAGATGATAAATAATATTTTTGGTATTTTTGATAGATAGATGCAAAATGAAAAGTAAAAGGCAAAGTAAAAACAAAGCAAGTAATAAAGCGATAGAGATTGATATGATGAGAATAGACCCGGGGGCCATAGGTTTCACTAGTGGCTTCTCTCAAGAGCATAGATATTCTACGGTGGGTGAACAAATTACTGTTGAGCAATTGACAGAATTGAGCATAGTTATGAACATATCTAGGCAATGATCATGTATATAGGCATCACGTCCGAGACAAGTAGATCGAAACGATTCTGCATCTACTACTATTACTCCACTCATCGACCGCTATCCAACATGCATCTAGAGTATTAAGTTAAAAAACAGAGTAACGCCTTAAGCAAGATGACATGATGTAGAGGGATAAATTCATGCAATATGATAAAAACCCCATCTTGTTATCCTTGATGGCAACAATACAATGCGTGCCTTGCTACCCCTGCTGTCACTGGGAAAGGACACCGCAAGATTGAACCCAAAGCTAAGCATTTCTCCCATTGCAAGAACTACCAATCTAGTTGGCCAAACCAAAAAGGATAATTTGAAGAGACTTGCAAAGATAACTCAATCATACATAAAAGAATTCAGAGAAGATTCAAATATTTTCCATAGATAATACTGGATCATAAACCCACAATTCATCGGTCTCAACAAACACACCGCAAAAAGAAGATTGCATCGAATAGATCTCCACGAGAGAGGGGGAGAACATTGTATTGAGATCCAAAAAGAGAGAAGAAGCCATCTAGCTACTAGCTATGGACCCGAAGGTCTGAAGTAAACTACTCACACTTCATCGGAGGGGCTATGGTGTTGATGTAGAAGCCCTCCGTGATAGATGCCCCCTCCGGCGGAGCTCCGAAACAGGCCCCAAGATGGGATCTCGTGGATACAGAAGGTTGCAACGGTAGAATTAGGTTTTTGGCTCCCTGTTCTGATCATTTGGGGATACGTAGGTATATATAGGAGGAAGGAGTACGTCGGTGGAGCAACAGGGGGCCCACGAGGTAGGGGGGCGCGCCCAGGGGGCGCACCCTCCACCCTCGTGACCGCCTATGGCACTTCTTGGAGTAGGGTCCAAGTCTCCTGGATCACGTTCGGTGAGAAAATCACGTTTCCGAAGGTTTCATTCTGTTTGGACTCCGTTTGATATTTTGTTTCTTCGAAACACTGAAATAGGAAAAAAGAGAGCAATTCTGGGCTGGGCCTCCGGTTAATAGGTTAGTCCCAAAAATAATATAAAAGTGGAAAATAAAGCCCAATATAGTCCAAAACAGTAGATAAAGTAGCATAGAGCAATAAAAAATTATAGATACGTTGGAGACGTAACAGGAGGCACCAGGAGTTTTGGGTTCAGCCGATCGACCGGACGGTCAGGTAGTGGCAGCGATAGTCTATCGTGGCGCAAGGAAGGAACACATGGCTCTGGCAGGAGGGTTCTAAGCGAGGAAGAAAAAGGAGATGAGGAGGTCACTAGTCCTTCGAAAAGCAAGACTAATGAGAAGGGAGGCACCCCGCGACAGCTTCTGTTGGGCGATGACAGTAGGGGCCTGGAGAAAGCGGAGGAGGAAGCAAGTGGTGTAAAGGGCGGAGCTGTAGGTATGCAGCTGGAGAAGCAGAAGGTGATGCAGGCGCGAGCTGATAAGGTGAAAGAGAAACAGCAAGATGGCCACAACAAGCAAAGTAGGAAGTTTAAGAGGGTGAGGCGAGAAGACAGAGACGCGGGGGTGGCTAAGGCTGGTAACATTGAGCTGGGAGGAAAGCGAGGAAGGGGAGAGGATACAGAGGAAAAGGAGGGCAAGAAAGGGAAGGTAGATATGGAGGTAGAGGAGAAGCAGGAGTGTGTTGAGAAGCAGGAGCTGGTTAACAAAAATAGCACATCGGCCGGGCTGCAAGAGTAGCCTCGTCGGGCACAATGAAAATAATAAACTGGAACTGCCGGGGCCTCGGGAATGGCCCGACAGTTCGAAGCCTCCTAGATATGGGGAGGAAGGAGGAGCCCGACATTTGTTCCTAGCAGAAACTAAAATGACAGTGAAGGAGTTGGAGCGGTTCAGGTGGCTTTTGGGCCTAGCAAACATGAATGCATGGAATGCGGATGGGAGGAGTCGTGGACTGGCGATGTTTTGGAGGAGGGGAGTGAAGGTAGGGCTGAGTTCTTATGGGCGGAGGCATATCGATGTAGATGTGACGGAAGAAAGTGGAATGGTGTGGCGGCTTACTGGGGTGTACGGGGAGTCAGTGGCGGAGAGGAAGGTGGAGACATGAAGGATGTTGAGGGTTCTCGGACAACAACATCAAGCGGGACGGCCATGGTTATGCGTGGGGGATTTTAACGGTATCCTAGCTAGTGA
>NC_057813.1:75770337-75779213 GCF_018294505.1 Triticum aestivum | reverse complement strand
ATGGAGAGGTTTAGGGAGGCATTGGAAAGTTGTGATCGGACGGACATTGGTTTTTCTGGAGATAAATTTACATGGCGGAATCACAGCAAGGATATAGTCTCTTATATCTGTGAACGATTAGATCGTGCAACAGTGAATGCACATTGGTGCGAGGCCTTCCCAGAATTTTCAGTGCTCAATGGGAACCCGAGGCACTCGGACCATCGGCCGGTGATCGGATGTACGGAAGGAAGTGCCCGCAGTGTGTATAAGGGTGATAGAAGTTTCCGGTTTCAGGCTTGGTGGTTACACGAGGAGGGATGCAGGGAGGTGGTGAAGGCAGCATGGGAGGAGGGCACCACGGGTGGGGGGGGATGTGAGCCACGGAATGCAAACAATTGCGGGATCATTACGGAGGTGGCAGGGAGATGTAGTGGGCAAACTCGAAGGTAGATTGAAGACGGCCAGAAGTGATCTGGAAGTGTGTATGCGTGCTCCTATTAGTGAGGAGAAAATAAAAGAGGAGGCAACACTGAGGTGTGTGGTGGAAGACTTGGAGGAGAAGAAAAACACAAAAGCAAAACAATATTCCAGGGTTTCTTGGTTGAAGGATGGCAATAGGAACACGCGGTATTTCATGGCGTTCGCCTCGGCCAGGAAGAAGATGAATAGAATCAAGGAGTTGAAGAAGGAGGATGGATTGGTGGTGAAGGAAGGGGAGGAGCTCTCTAACTATGTCTGTTCGTTTTTTTAGGAGCTTTTTACGTCCAACGTGGGTAACCGGCTAGATGAGTTGATTGCTAAGGTCGAACCCTGAGTCACAGAGCCCATGCATGCCATTTTGGATGCTGAGTTTACACGGGAGGAGGTGAAGGCAGCCCTTGACCACATTGGTGACCTCAAAGCGTCGGGACCAGACGGAATGCCCTCAGTTGTGTATAAACGGCACTGGGATTTCATGGGTGATAAGGTTGTGAGCGAGGTTCTTAGTGTCCTGAATGGAGGGCCGTTACCAGAAGGGTGGAATGACACGGTGGTGGTGCTCATTCCGAAGGTAAAGAGCCTGAGTCGTATCAAGGATCTACGCCCGATCAGTCTTTGCAATGTTATCTACAAGCTTGTGTCAAAGGTGATAGCTAACAGACTCAAGATAGTCCTCCCAAATATTATTTCAGAGAACCAAAGTGCATTTGTGCCGGGGAGGCTTATCACAGATAATGTGCTTATTGCGTACGAGCTGTCACACTTCTTGCTGAATAAGAGGAAAGGGAAGGAAGGGATTGCTGCCGTAAAAGCTGACATGAGCAAAGCATACAATCGGGTTGAATGGAACTTTTTAGCTGCGATGCTGTGTAAATTAGGCTTCAGATGACATTGGGTAGACCTGATCATGAAGTGTGTAACCTCGGTGAAATACCAGATAAAGGTTAATGGCGCCCTTACCCAGCAATTTAGCCCATCGAGGGGGCTGCAACAGGGAGATCCGGCGTCCCCATACTTATTTACTATATGCGCAGAGGGCTTGTCAGCTCTCCTTCACGAGGGAGAACGGTCTGGGCTGATTAGTGGGATCAAAGTTTGCAGAAGTGCCCCGGTGGTGTCACACCTCTTCTTTGCGGATGATTCGATGTTGCTCATGAAGGCAACTCAGGAGGAAGCTGTGGCTACGAGGAACATTCTTGAGCTGTATGAAAACTGTTCGGGGCAATGTATTAACACTGAAAAATCGGCAGTGATGTTCAGCCCCAACACTTCAGCATGTGACAGAGATCGAGTGAAAGGGGCTTTGCAGATTGGGAGCGAAAGCTGGAATGAGAAATATCTTGGGCTGCCTATACATGTGGGGAAATCCAAGAGAAAATCCTTCGCTTATATTAAGGGTGTCGTGGCCGGACGCATGTACGGGTGGTTAGAGAAGTTGATAGCGAAGACGGGGAAAGAAACTTTGGTGAAAGCGGTTGCTCAGGCTATTCCAACTTTTGCCATGTCTTGTTTCTATCTCACTAAAACTTTTTGTCAAGAACTGAGCTCGCTTATGGGGTCCTACTGGTGGAGGTAGCAGGACAAAGAGAACACCATCCACTGGATTAGTTTGGATAACCTAACAAAATCCAAAGCCCAAGGAGGATTAGGGTTCAGAGATATGCATGGGTTCAATATTGCTATGTTGTCAAAGCAAATCTGGAGGATGATTGAGCACCCGGACTCTCTTTGTGCCCAAATTCTGAAAGCACGCTACTTCTCGGACTCCCATGTGCTGCAGGCGGAGCCAAAGGATGGCATCTCCTACTCCTGGCGAAGCCTTCTACACGGATTGCAGCTAGTGCGAGAGGGATATGTGTGGCGCGTTGGCGACGGCACGAGAATCAATCTCTGGACTGAACCTTGGCTGCCGCGGCCGTGGGAGAAGATAGTAATGACGCCAGGGGGGGACATATTGGAGTATGTCAATGACCTGATCAGTCCAATAACAGGTAGCTGGGACGAACAACTAGTTCGGGACACCTTCTGGAATGTTGATGCGGAATGTATCCCGCAAATACCAGTCCGAGAGGGGGTGCAAGATTTCATTGCATGGCAGTTCGACCCCAAAGGCCTACATTCGGTCAAAAGTGCATACAAATTACATACGCAGCTGGAGAGGATGGCAAAAGATGGAGGAGCAGGCAGTAGCACTACGTGGTTGGGCAACTTGGATGCGTGCCAAGATGATTCCTGGAAACGAATTTGGCGCTGCGGACAAACTTGGCGAGGAGGGGTGTATCGATTGAAGATACAGCGTGCTTCTTCTATGGACGGGCAGCCGAAGATGGAGCTCACCTATTCATAAAATGTAAGTCTGTGAAACATGTGTGGCGGGACCTGTCTTTGGAAGAAGAAAGGATGAAGATGGAGGATATAACATCAGTTCATGAGATGATGGACTATTTGCGGAGAATCGATGAGCAGGAAAGAATACGCATCCTCACTGCCTGGTGGTTGTGGTGGAGCAATTGTAATAAGCTCAGGGAGGGCGAGCTCCCCTGGTCCGCGGAGGAGGTTGCAAGGCGCACTCGCAGCTACACTTTAGAATACCAGCAAATCTTCTCCAAAAAGCCTGGAAAACAGTGTGATGAAAAGTGGAGGCCGCCTCAGGACGACATGATCAAGATAAATGTTGATGGCTTGTTTGTGCCAGGCGAACAACACGCAGGTTGGGGTGTGGTGGCGAGAGACTCGGAAGGTACTGTCATTTGTGCTCGCGCAGGTCGTCAGGAGCATGTAGGAGATGCCTTCGGTGCAGAGGTCAATGCCATGGCTCACGGTGTTGCATTGGCGGCGGAGCTTGGTATGTTGAGGGTGCTTTTCGAGACCGACTCCCAGCTTGTTGCGGATGCAATGGACCTGAGAAGGGCAGACTCGTCAGTTTATTCGGTAGTCATCGAGGATATCAAACTCCAACTGAAACTTTGGTTTTCTCATCATGTAATAGTGTCATGTAGGAGAGGGGCAAATTCTGTCGCCCATGAACTTGCTAGTTTGGTCGCCTGTGTGAGGCTGATCACTCGTTGCAGTGGGACTATGATGTACCTGCCATGATTGTGGCTTGTGACCAGGGTGATTTGCCTGGACACCGTTAATGTTAAAGCTATGCTTTACTTAAAAAAATCACCCAAAACCACCCCGAACTGCACACGTGGCGCGGCAGGTAGGCTCTGTCGGGCCCGAAGCATGTTTCTACAAAAAAAAACCTCGTGCTTTAGCAATTTCGCAGACAAGTCCATACCCCCGATAGAAAACCCCCTAGTCATCAGCCCCGATGCAAACCCCTTCCAAAACCTTTCCTTTCTTTCGCCTGTCCTCTCCTCCTCATCTCTGCCCTCTGCTCCTGTGAGGCGACGCCGCCGTCGACCTCATCGGCGGCGACACAGGGCGCCATGGAGCTGCGACGTAGGGAACCCGACGAGTTCCCTCCTGAATACAGTAAGCACCTGGCGATTTGCACTCCTCTGCCTCCTCCTCTGCTTCCCCTGTTCCTGCACCGGGCGGGTTAGGTTTTTTAGACCGATCATGTCGATTTATTGTGAATTTTGGGTCGATCTACTCACTAGGGTTGGTTGTGTGCGTCCCCAGGGTTTGAAGGGGAGTAGTTTCCATGAGCTTATCTAGGGTTTCTTGATGCTGATTTGGGGAATTGGGGGGGGGGGTCAATCAAGGGCAATGTGAGGGGATTTTACCTAGGGTTTTGGGTAGCATACAGGGAAAGGGTGGTCCTTTAGGTCAGAGAGGGAAGAGGTCATGTGTTGATGTGATTTTGTTGTTCACATATTCAAAGATTATATGCTATTGTTGCACTGTACTATAGATGCACTACTGTTATGTTTTGCACTGTAAAATGCTGAAAGTCAGCATTTTTACTATTGTTTTGTGATGAAAGGGTGGTCTTTTAGTTGATATTCAGTACATCATTCTGTTTGAAAATCAAAGTACAGATTCAGTTAGAGTTTGAGCACTATACTCTGTCAGTTGAAACTATGATTCAGATAGAGTTGAATGTGTTGTGCACTGAAATTTTCATGTGTCAATATTGGAGTGACAAATGGAGAAGCTTGCCGGTTATTCTCAGTGGAGTTTGAGCACAATGGAATTTTCTTGGGGGAATGCATAGGTGGAGAAATGAAGTTCTCTTACATTGGGTGCAGTTATGAAGCTTTTGACTACTGTCATTCAGACACATGGTCACTGGGGATGATCAAGTATTGCTTGGCAAGGATGGACTATGACCCTACAGACCCTCAAATCAAGGTGTAATGGATTTTTCCAGGGAAAGACTATGGCGATGGCCTGCTATGTGTTGACAATCCAGATGTTATAGCTGCTATGGTGAGGTCCAGCAGAGAAGCCAAGACATTGGATTTGTTAGTTGATGAGGAGAATAAGATTCAGACATTATATCATGATATCATACTAAAAGGATGCCCAATTGCAGATGGAAATGAGGATGCAGAGAATGCAGAGGAAGGAAAGGATGCAGAGGCAGATTGTGATGCAGAGAATGCAGAGGAAGGAGAGGATGCAGAGGCAGATCATGATGCGGAGAATGCAGATAATGCCGTTAAAAACAATGATGGAGAAGAAGAGTTGAATGAAACTGACTCAGACTTTTATGAGAGTGACTATGATTGTGAAGATGGAGATGATGATTTGTTTGCTCAAAATGTGGACAAATTATTGAATGACAACAATGAAGAAGAGGAAGAGATATTTGAGGAGGAAGATCCACTAGATGATGATGAGCTCAACCTGTCAAAAGATGAGTTGGAGAAGTTGAAATATACAGTCAGAACATTCAATGCAGAAATGCACATGAGCAACCCAATCTTCAGGGTTGGGCAAGTATTTGGAGAAATGAAAGAGCTAAGGGAAGCAGTCACTGCATACACAGTCAAAAAACAGAGTGAAAAATCTTCAAACCTAGAAATGAGGCAGAGAGATTCATTGGTGTGTGTCAACCAAATTGCCCTTGGAGGTTGAAAGCATCTAGAAACAACAGAACATGAAGCATTGTCATCAGGGAGTACAATGGAGAGCACACCTTTCAGAAAACATGGGATTCCAAGTGCTTGACAGTAAAGTACCTGACTGAGATATTTATTGACGAGTTCAGAGACAACAAGAGCATGGACTTGGGTACATTTGGAAGAAAAGTTCAGCAGAAGTTCAAACTTAATCCAGTGGGAATGAAGCTTGGCAGGGCCAGGAGTGCAGTACTTAAGATCATACATGGTGATGAGAAAGCACAATACAACCAGTTGTGGGACTATGGACAAGAACTAAGGAGAAGTAATCCAGGGAGCAAATTCATTGTTTGCACAACCAAACTGAAGGAAAAAGGTGACCTGCTTCCAAAAGATCACCTATCTTCACTATATTGGTCCTATGATGACAGCAAGAGAGGTTTTCTGAGGGGATGCGGGCCAATTATATTTGTTGATGGGTGTCACCTGAAGAGCAAATACAAGGGTGTGCTGCTTATAGTTGTTGGGATTGATCCCAATGATTGCATATTTCCAATTGCAAATGGGGATGGTGAAGGTGGAGTCGTCTTACTCTTGGGAATGGTTTCTCACCACTTTGAAGAATGAACATTATTAACACCTCCCCTTTCACTATAATGAGTGAAAAGCATAAGGTGTGTTCCATTTGTCCAGACATGTTGTTGTTGCATATCTCCATCTGTTGTTGTTGTCTGACATGTTTATTAACTAATTTTGCAGGATTTGATCAATGCTGTTGAGAAGATATGGCGAGATGCAGAACACAAATTTTGTGTTAGACATCTTTATCAAAACTTCCACCAGAAGTTCAAAGGGGAAACACTGAAGAATATGTTGTGGGCCATTGATAGGTCAACTAATGTGGACAAGTGGACCTTGAACAGAGAGAATCTAAGGGCATAGAACTTGGAGGCATATAATTGGTTGGACGGCAAGCTCCCCAACTAGTGGGTGAAAGCATACTTTAGAGATTTCCCCAAGTGTGACATCTTGCTGAACAACATGTCAGATGTGTACAACATTGGTCACTAGTGTCAATGCCATTAAAAACAGCATCAGGGGAGGATGGAGGTATACTCCAATCAAAGTCTGGAAGTATTTCAGTCCCCTACAATCATATCCAACCAAAACATCTTCAGAAAGTTACCACATTGAGTACAAAATTGAAAAGAAATTCAGTACAAATTTTCACTGTCCATCTTCAAATTGAGGAGAGGGTACACACCTTGCAAGAATCAACATCCATGTAGCGCACCTCGCCGGTGATCTTCGCCTAGGGCTCGCCGTTCTTCGTCTTGTCGGCGCCCGCGAGGTCACTTCCATGGAGTGGGCGATGCTGGCTCGACGATGGCGCTGCCCCTACCCCACGGCGTCCTACCTGCTCCCTCCATCCTGAAGATGTCGACCCCTTCATGTCGCACGAGCCAGCGGTGGAAGCGAGAGGACGGCGGTGGCGTGGCCGGAGCGGCGGCGGAGTGGACAGAGAGGGGCGGTGGCGGAGTGGACAAAGAGGAGCTCGGGGCTAGGGATTTGTAAATGGGGAACGGGCAGGAGGGGTTGCAGGAGCGCGGTGTAAAAAATAAAACTGGAGGGCCTTTCTGCAAAATTACCAGAGCCAACGTGGCATGCCAAATGTTGCGTCCAGAGTATTTTGGGTGATTTTGTTACATAGGTAGAGTTTAGGGACCAGTTTTGTGGTTTTTTTTATTTCTGTATGAATCTGTTCCCACCCCTACAAGTTTATGTACCAATTATGGTATTAACTCAAATTAAATCATGCGGCCATAATGTATGCCAACTCTTCCCAGCCACTCAGTCGTCATCCACCCGTGCACACCTTTTCTCCCTGCTTTTTCTCTCTCTGGCGGACTCTCTCATCTAGCGAGCCCCTCCTCACAACCTACTACAGGGGCAGATGCTGGGAACGAAGATACGCCATGGGATGAGCGGCTCTCGAGGTGTCAACACCGTTGCTGCAAACAAGATGAGCACTGCACGCAAGGGACCGGTGCTGGCAAGGCTAGCGCTGCACGGCCGCAACGTAGGAGCATGCACCTCGCCGGACCGCCGGCACCGTGAACGGGGGTTGGCCAATGCTACAACCGACTACGACAGAAGCACAGCCCGCACCGACAGAAGCTGCGACCGACGTAGAGAAAGTTGCAACTGTGATGGAAAAAAGCTACGACCATGATACCGTATGCTGGAACCACCCGACAGCGGAGCTGTGACCACGGGGACCACATGCTGGAACCACGCACACCGGGAGTTGCAACCACGGTGCTCGTGTGCTGGAACCGTGTATACAAGAGCTGCAACCGTATGCATACAGACTGCACCCCTGACGTCGACGTCGGCGAAAATGGCATCGGCGAAAATGTTACAATCGTGTATCGCGGAAGCTACAACCAGCTCTCGGAGAAGTTACAACGGTTCACACGGGAGCTGCAATCGGCAACGCCATCGCCGGCAAAATGCTTCAACCGTATCCCGCACAAGCTACATCCACGTGCGTCAAAGCTGCAACCATTTTGGCGTTGCTACAACCGTGTCGCCAGAGCTGCAACCAGCGATGCTGTCATCGCAAAAAGGCTTCTGGCGACGTTACAGTCGTGTTCTGGCGAGCAGAGTTACAACCGTGTGCACCAGAGCTGCAAGCGTTTTCTGGCGACGTTACAGCCGTGTTGCCGGAACTGCGACACATGGTGAGCCACAGTGCCGGCGACCATCGGTGTGTGGGGAGCTTTGCGACCGACGCCGCGGCTATCATGATTCCCGTGTGCTAGAACCAAGCGGCAGCAGAGTTACAACCTAGGCAGCAAAAGCTTTTTTCCAAACCCTGGGATGATGTGTTTCAATCACCACCGGCTACGGGAGCAATGGGCCTGCTTGCGGCCGACGACTATAGGGCAACGGTAGCTGCGGCGAGTTGTGGGGAGCTTTGCGACCTACACCGCGGCTATCATGATTCCCGTGTGCTAGAACCAAGCGGCAGCAGAGTTACAACCTAGGCAGCAAAAGCTTTTTTCCAAACCCTGGGATGATGTGTTTCAATCACCACCGACTACGGGAGCAATGGGCCTGCTTGCGGCCGACGACTATAGGGCAACGGTAGCTGCGGCGAGTTGTGGGGAGCTTTGCGACCTACGCCGCGGCTATCATGATTCCCGTGTGCTAGAACCAAGCAGCAGCAGAGTTACAACCTAGGCAGCAAAAGCTTTTTTCCAAACCCTGGGATGATGTGTTTCAATCACCACCGGCTACGGGAGCAATGGGCCTGCTTGCGGCCGATGACTATAGGGCAACGGTAGCTGCGCGCGAGTTGCGGGGAGCTTTGCGACCGACGCCGCGGATATCATG
>NC_057813.1:75730693-75770072 GCF_018294505.1 Triticum aestivum | reverse complement strand
CAAACCCTGGGATGATGTGTTTCAATCACCACCGGCTACGGGAGCAATGGGCCTGCTTGCGGCCTACGACTATAGGGCAACGGTAGCTGCTCGTGAGTTGTGGGGAGCTTTGCGACCGACGCCGCGGCTATCATGATTCCCGTGTGCTAGAACCAAGCGGCAGCAAAGTTACAACCTAGGCAGCAAAAGCTTTTTTCCAAACCCTGGGATGATATGTTTCAATCACCACCGGCTATGGGAGCAATGGGCCTGCTTGCGCCGCCGACTATAGGGCAGCGGTAGCTGCGGCGAGTTGTGGGGAGCGCATGAGGCGGATGCGGCCAGCGGCGCGGAAGGACTCGCGCTCTGTTTCTGATTTTGGAAGAAGCGATTGGGGAAGAAGATAAGATGACGTGAGGTAGCGGGATCGGGTGGCTACGGGATGCCTCATCCGACGGTCTGCGCTCGACCGGCTGAGCCCTTGCGCCAGTCCGCCGGCACCTAACAATCGCCTAAGAAGAAGAAAACCCTTGCATATTCAGAGAAGTATTACAACAGATCAGTCCACCTATCAATCTCACGTATTCGCGGAAAGAAAAACAGATGAGTCCGCTCCACAATCAGATATACAAACTCGACACAGAGCAAAAAATGGTCTTCGTCGATTTCTCTGACCGAACATGGCGTCATTGTCGAACTTTTAGGGAGAGGAAAAAAAGTTCACCACACTACACATTTTGTCATGGACTCACTCACTTACGACGTCGGTCTCACTGCTCCCCCAACGTAGAGGAAGATATGGATTGAGATTCTCACCTGACTTTAGGCTGACTATACACATTTTGCAAGGAGTATAGAGTTATGTTTCTGCTCCCGAGCTCATCCGCACCTCCTCTGATGAAAAAATCAAAACAAATACTTAAAATATTCAAAAAATTACAATTTTTTTGTGTGTGGTAGATAAGTTTACGCGTGAGGTACGCTCCAAGTTTCAACTCATTTGGACATCTGAGCAACTCTCAGCAAAAAGACAAATTCAGGGTCTGTAATTTTTTTTACTGTTCACACATTGTTCTGATCCGATTTGTTTTTTTTTTGCTGAGAGCTGCTCAGATGTCCAAATAAGTTAAAATTTGGAGCAAACCTCATGCATATAATTGTATATCACGCAAAAAAAAGAATTTGTTTGAACTTTTTTAGTATTTATTTTGATTTTTTCTGACCGGGTGCAGATGAGCCTGGGCGCCGAATTGAATTTTCTACCCATGACTAGTTGAGCGGGTTTGGACATTCTAGAAAAAGATGAGCGGGTTTGGGCACTGCACATGAACACAAAAGAAGTGGATGCCCACAAATGCCCATATCCATAGGCAAATTTACCCTCCTTGGTCCTGAGTTCAAAGACAAAGCACGTGTCACCCGTCGAAGATACTGACCTTGTAGACTACCTATAAACCAACAACAAAAAATTCAACCGGTGTGGAATTGCCTTGAGCTTATTGAGCCGTATATAGGTACTCGATTTGTATAGCTAGAACACATCTTTATTGTAGATGTGGCATATGACATCAGTTACTTCTTATAAATATAATCTTCACAAAAGAAGATGCAAATACAATATAATATTCATCATGGAATCGGGAAAATCTCAGTCTTTGAAATACATGAAACTATCAAATACAATTAGAAGATTGTCATCATGGATACAAAGATCTACACAAATACATAAAGCCTAGCTACCTAGGCTTGATTTACAAACTCGCTCAAGGGTTTTTCCAACTGTTTCATGACAACCTCCCATCCTGCATGGGTCGGGTGCATGTCGTCCCAATAGAAAAATCTCTTTAAATTGTCATACGCAGTGTACAGAAACTCCACGGATGACTCGCCTTGCTGTCCACAGTAACCCTTTGAATCCAAACTATCGCTGCATGGCAATAGTTTGCGTTTGAATTGTTTGGACAGCTCTGAGCCTTTGCCTACATTAATGCACATGAAATTAAAAATGTTTAGATAAAGTAGTTCAAGTACACAATCAAACCCCATCGAATTAGATTAAGATAATTCAACATGCCCTTGACTATAGTTGATAATTTTACGGATATTCAATTTGGCTCCCATGTCCAAATACACTTGATACCTATACCGTTGCCTCGTTCTTGAATTTGAACCAGTAGTTGTATTTAGAAGCATATTTCCATTTGATGTGACCTTTTGCTACTTCAATGGCCCACGTGCCCAATGCACATGGCTTTTGTAGGCGGACCTTCCAGCCGTTCGGGTTGCTTATGGACTCACGCTGGGAAACTTGCACCGGCAAGTTAATATCTTTTTCTGCCTCAACCCCAAGCACACTAGCTTGTCCTAGAAAAAATATGTTAGTACCGAAAAAGGCTTTCGCACCGCTTTATATATAAAGCAAACCCCCAAGAGCACACATACACGGACTAGTCTAGAACACATACACCCAAGTCATACAACAAGAAGTACAAAGGTTCTGCTGAGGACACAACTCAACAAGTCCAAAAGAAACAAAAAGGACGCGGCCGAGGCAAGGAGTCTAATCTGGCTCGGGGGGAGGAGGGGAGGGGCCGGCGGCGACAGACGGACGGTCATCGAGCGAAGATCGGCGATGAAGGCGGTGATGGCGTCGCGATCCTGAGGGCGGCTAAGCGGCCGCCAAAACTGCAAGTAACCAGACAGTTTGAAGAAAGTATCAGTAGCCCGTCGAAAAGGAATACGCTGAATCACAAGCTTATTGCGAATCGTCCATAGAGTCCACGCAAGCACCCCAATCTCGAGCCACCTAATGTGGCGAGAGGGCAGAGGGGAGTTCTGGAGTTCGGCGAAGAGGTCGGGGAAGTTGGTGTGGCACCAATCACCTCCCACAGCCTCCCTAAAGCGGCTCCACATGAATTGAGCTGAGACACAGGAGAAGAAGATGTGATTCGAATCTTCGGGGGTACCACCCAGAGGACAGAGGCCGGACCCAGGGCCATTGCGTTTGCGGACCTCCACCCCAGACGGAATCCTTCCGCGGATCCATTGCCACATGAATATCCGAATTTTTAGTGGCAGGCGGATGGACCAAACCGCAGGAAGGGGGGAGGGGGGAGGAGGGATGGTCGTGTAAAGGGACTTGGTGGAGAATTGGCCCGAAGACTCAAGACGCCACCACACCTCGTCCGTGCCAGCATCCACCACCGGCTTGTGGAGAGCGACGCAATCAAGCAGCTCAAGCCACGCGGCGGCTTCCGGAGGCCCAAATGGCCTCCGGAAGGCGAGGCGCCCTAAGTCAATAAGGCCCCTCTCAACTGAGATCAAGGGGGACACGACGATGGAGAAGAGGTCGGGGAAGCGGGCCGCAAAGGGGGTGTCTCCCGCCCAACGGTCGAACCAGAACAACGTCGCCGTACCCGATCCAACCGAGATGGAGGTCCCAATACGGAGGACGGGTAGCAGTTGGATGACTGATTGCCAAAACTGGTAACCGCCGGATCTTTGACAAAAGGCCAGGGGCTGTCCTCGCAGGTACTTGTTCCGGATGATGTCGAGCCAGAGACCACCATGCCTTTGGGAAATGCCAGAGCCAGCGGGTGAGGAGGCAATATTCATGCGCTTAGAGCACATGATACCGAGGCCTCCCTGTTCCCGGGGCTTGCAGATGTCCGGCCAGCTAACCATATGGTACTTCTGCTTATTGTTGTCGCCGGCCCAATAGAAGCGAGATTGGATTGTGGCGATCTCATGGTGAAGGGTCTCATGGAGGCTATAGAAACTCATAAGGAACAGGAGGAGGCTAGTGAGGGAGGAGTTAATGAGGATCGTCCGAGCCGCCTTCGACAGCCACCTACCCTGCCAAGGCTCCATGCGCGCTTGCAACTTGGTTACCGTGGGGCGCAAGTCCGCAACGGTAAGCCGAGAGTCACTGATGGGGGTTCCCAAGTACGTCGTGGGGAAGGAGCCGAGGCGGCAGTTGAGGCGGTTGGCGATGTCGATGGCTTCTGCCGGAGAATAGCCCATTACCATCACACTACTCTTGTCGAAATTGATCTTTAGGTCAGACATTTGTTGGAAGCATAGAAGGAGGAACTTGAGGTTAGCGATGTCCGTGTCCGAGCCTTCGACCATGATGATGGCATCGTCGGCGCATGTTAATTACCCGGTTGCTAATCCATCTTGCTCGATGTGATTTCGTCGCAAGTACACGGCTAGCATATGCCCGATGAGAATATCGATAGAATGTAGTAGTGCAACTAACGGGATATCAGTGGCGGGCTCCCTGTCACCACCTATAGGCCTTTTACACCCGCCACTGATAATTAGTTTTACAGTAGCGGACGGGATGGGCTGTCCAACGCGGTGGACGCGTCCGGGCTGTCCCATATCTGTCACACATACGGGGTGTATATAAAGGGTTTCGGACAGCCCGAATATATCGACCGGATTTGGGGGGTTCGGCTGGGTGACGTTTTAGGGTCCGAATGTTTAGGGAGAAAGTGGAGGAGTTTGGCTGTAGATGTTCTTACTCCACGACCTTCATACCGGCAAGAAGATAACTACCTCGCTTAAACTGTTAGCGGAAGATATCCCCACTAAATCGGCAACCTTGAATCGAGTCCCACGCCTTTCCTTTCTCGGCTAAGATCCTATAACTGAAAGCTCTGTTCAAATGCAATCACATGCCTTCTTTCCCTGATGATTTGTCATTAGCACTGACAATGTGCACGATGATTCATTACTTCCACCCGCGTGTGGGTCATACTACATCTGCAAGCGTTGAAGCATCCATGCAAGGCTAGTGGGTCTGAAGAGTGCAGCACCGAAGAAATGCATGCAATTTTCAGATGATTTGTCTCCACAGGCACAATTTTTGCTGTCAGGATCTTAGTGCTGAAATAACCTCAAAAGCCAAACTGGGTTTAGTTGGATGCAACGGCAGACATAATGTTTCAAGCACATTTATCTTGACTCCCATGCCAAGAGAATCTTCTGCTGCCACGCTCCAAACATCTGTGCCAACTTAGCTAATCAACCAGAAGCAACCTGAGCTAAGAAGATCCAAAGATTCCCCACCCAACTTGGCGCCTATAAATAATCCTCACGATGGAATACTTGATCCCATCAGTTTCTGCACCAACAGCACATACTAACAAGGCATTCTTCTTCTTGCACAAATGGCCTCCACTGTGCCCCTCTTCTCTCTACTGTCATTGTTCTTGTGTTGTGTTCTTGCCAAGGGAGACATGAAAGTGGCCCCTTCGAGGAATGGGGCCGACCATAGAGGCCGGTCTCTACAGTCAAATCATGTTTTCAGTGTGCTCGGATATGGGGCTTACGGCGATGGACGCCATGACGACACAAAGGTATGTATGCATAGTGCAAAACCACCACTTCCAAAATACATAGCATAATTCATTTCATCTTTTAATGGAAATGGATACGGAAGGCTTACCGTGGGTTTCTTGCGCATCCACCTCTTGCAGGCATTGTCGAAGGCGTGGGCTGCAGCTTGCTCCTCTTTGAATCCTAGCATCGTGCTCATCCCCGGGGGCAAGAAATACCTAACCAAGCATTTAACCTTCTCTGGCCCATGCAAATCCAGTATCACGTTGATGGTGAGATAGATGAATGACAAGAACATGCATACATCATTTTCTTTCATAAAATTTTGCAAACAAAGATGACAAGTTGTACCAAATTCCAGATTGAAGGTACTTTGGTAGCCCCTCCAAAGAGATTATATTGGATAGAAGATACCATTAGGCACTGGATTTTGTTCAGATCTGTGAGTGATCTTACCGTCACCGGTGGTGGGACCATCGATGGAAATGGAAAGATTTGGTGGCAGAACTCCTGCAAAGTAAACTCCAAACTCGTAAGTATATTGAACTTCTAAGTTGCGCATTAATGAAAACCACTAGAAAAATGTAATGTTAAACTGTTAACTTTGAAGTTTAACTATTACAGCTTTCATTTCTTTTTTCCT
Organism: Triticum aestivum; assembly: GCF_018294505.1. Taxonomy (NCBI): domain Eukaryota; kingdom Viridiplantae; phylum Streptophyta; class Magnoliopsida; order Poales; family Poaceae; genus Triticum; species Triticum aestivum. The sequence continues at coordinate 75,764,104 of NC_057813.1, read as the reverse complement.
GAAAGCTTTCTAATATGAATTGTTCCTTTTTCTTTTCCTTGGCAGCCTTGCAGGCAGGCTCCAACGGTGAGTGCGCCTTCCAATCATCATCTTACTTCACATATTCCAATCGAGTAGCCTTGTTTTCTTGATCACATATTGGCCATCTTAATTTCTTTTCACTTTCCAGGCTTTGACGTTCTATTCCTGCACAAATCTGAGAGTGGACAATTTAGAACTGTTGAACAGCCAACAAATCCACATATCGGTGGAGCATTGCAGTGATGTAAGGATGTCACGCCTGTCAATCACAGCACCCGGCACTAGCCCCAACACCGACGGTATCCATATCGCCCATAGCAAGGATGTGAAAGTCATGGACTGCGCAATCAAGACCGGGGACGACTGCATGTCAATCGAGGATGGAACCGAGAACCTACATGTCAACAACATCGTGTGTGGACCGGGGCATGGGATAAGCATCGGGAGCTTAGGCGATCGCAACTCTCAAGCTCAGGTTGCAAACATCACCATCGACGGGGCGCGACTGCGTGGCACGACGAATGGGGCTCGTATCAAGACATGGCAGGGCGGGCGGGGCTACGCAAAGAACATCGTGTTCCAGAACATGATGATGGATAATGTACAGAACCCGATCATCATCGACCAGAACTACTGCGACTCGGCTACACCATGTAATGAACAGGTAAAAGATCATGACGACCGCGTCGGTTTTATTCATTTGTTTATGCGCATAGATATAATCTAGCGTGTGTTTTTTTTGGGTGTAGAAATCGGCCGTGGAGGTGAGCAATGTGCTGTTCAAGAACATCAGGGGGACAAGTGCCTCAAGAGAGGCCATCAAGCTCAGTTGCAGTAGAGCCGTGCCTTGCTATGGGATAGCCTTGCACAACGTCAGGCTTACCCTAAAGCGAGGAGGCGGTGATGCAGAGAGCACATGTGAGAATGCAAAATGGAGGAAACTGGGAACGGTCATGCCACAGCCATGTAGTCTCAACGACTGAAAATATATGGCAAGGATTTGAGAATTTTTAGGTGTATATGATGAGCAGAAAGGGTTACATGTTTTGATACGCTTCCTCTGATTTTCAGAGTGAAGTCTTCCAGTGGAAGGATTTTGAGTACATAGGTGCAATAGAAGGATACATGCCAACACTGGAATGTACTAGTGATCGCCGCCGCGCTCTACTCATTGTTGAAGAGTTGTTCTTTTTTGTATTTTTGATGAGTATCCGCTGTGTGTTCTGTTTTTTTTTCTATATATATAACGGAGCGGGAGATAGTAGAGCATCAATTACTTTAGCAAAATTTCATGTGGAGAGGCTTTGCCTGCTCTTAATGCATAAACCCTTTTGAGCATTTAGCAAACTTGGTGCGGCACTTCTACTCAAGCTGAAACTGGAAACTTATATGCTTTTTCCAAAGAAGTAGCAATACTATGAGGACCCAAAACAAGTTCAAAATTTGGCTATCAAAAATATTTGTCATGACTTCACAATTGTTGGACGGAAAATGCAGTAAAGTGACCAAAAAGTTAAATATCGATATCCAAAGTACAAACAAGGGCCAATTTTCTTGTTATGGCCAAAGATCGTAGGGTACATTCTGGGCAGAAACCAAGGTGAAACCATACCCTAGTATACAAGAGCAAGCAGTACGTAGTCAGTTTTGCCAAACCGATGAGACGAGTTCTCAAGAAGTACAACATGAGGGTGGGGCAAGAATAACAGCAACCTCACCAACTTACCTACAGGCTATAGATGAACATCAGAGTATCTACCCACTGTTGGCTATCTCCTAACAACCTCTTATGTACCGCGGACAACCCGATTTGCCAAATGGTCAGTGTAAGTGCTAAGCATCTGCTCCTACAGTGATGTAAATGGTACACGCTAATACACCGTCCTCTTGACGACGAGCCCAAAAGATATGAACAAACTCAGCCAGCTAGAGAACTCCTAGGTGTTACTCGCATTGTTGTTTCTGTTATAGTGTTATTACTCTCAACAATAAGAGAGGTCAGCTCATTTTCTTGTTGACTTCTCAATCTTGACAAAGTAGGGAGGCTCCTTTTGATTCTCTCGGGTAGATACCTGCAATTTTTTGGAAACAGACCCTTTATCACTACGAACTGCAACCAGAATAGTGCAAGGTACATGACCGAAAAAAACATATGGTTGCGGAAAGTTGGTCTATGAAAGACAACTTACATGTCAATTCTTTCTGCAATTGCTCTGCGCACTGAAGAGTTGAAACCATAAGCAATCGAATTAAAAAGGCCCTAAAAATGTTGGGGAACATTAGTCTGGAGAATTGATGAAAAATAGGAGAAATGTGTAATAAAGCTATCAACAAAATTATTTTGTAGATAAGGCAGGCACAGAGGAACAGTATGATTCCAGCAAATACAGTAACAAGAGGGAGTCATAACTCATAAATACCCTAAGGTCTGTTTTGATGGTGGATTTTATCCGAATCTATTAAACTAATTTAGTTCTATAATGAAGGCTAGCAAATACTACAAGCCAATTGCATGGGCTCGTTCCAAGAAGTAAAGAAATAAACATGTTGGAATGCAAGCATGCCCATCTTTTGGAGTAGAACTATCAATAGAATGACAAAACGATAACATGGATTGGTTCAGTATCTCCAGGAAGTACGAACCCCAGTTAGCAACTTTGCATCATATGAATCCAGAAGCATCTAGTCTAAGAATGGAAGACAAAAAACATCCAAAGACTCACCATAAGTCCAGCAAACCCGATATCAAGGATGGATAGCCAAAATATCTTGTGACCAGGATTAGCAAAGTCATACAGGCGATTGATTGTCGCGAAAGCCCATGAACCAATTAAAATCAGAGGGTAATAACCCCACCGGTTAAATGCCTACAAAAGGAAGCAAATAATAGTTAAAAGCTGATCAAGGACACACCAAAGTAGCATGGTGATGAGTATATACTACATAGGGACATATTCCTCACAATAAAAGCAGCTGTAATTTATTTATCATTGAATCCTATAGAGAAGTAGTACAAAAACATAAAAGGAGCTTATGGACTAACAATATTGAACAGTCTGTTTTCAGTTAAAAACTGATGATGTACACAATGCATATACCTTCTTGTCTGCCCTCACGTCAGATTGACTTGATCGATCACTCATGCCAACAGCCATCTACAAATTAACATAAACTTTTCAGAAGATACAGCCAGAAAGAGCAGAACATATCAAGTTCTACAATACAAGCCTCAGTCAGCCTACCCTCAATAGTCAATATACAAGAGAAAACAGTTAACAGAACATGTGTTGTATGCATACCCGTGTCGCATTGTTCAACATGCGGTTTACTTGATAGTACGTAAACCCATTGTAGAGAATGGCACCCCAAAGCGGAAGGTAAAAGGTAATCAAGTGTAAAATCTGCAAGTAAAGGGCATTCTAGTGAAGGAATTACTAAGAAGATGATACATGAAAACATTTCTACATCTCAGGGACTAAGTGAAGACCATACAAATGGATTGTCAATATATTGCAATGTCTGAAAAATCTGAAGGTAGTCCAAGCAAGCTAGGTCACAAATCCATAAAAATAGTGAATGGCAGTTTGAACCGTTTGATAACAGCTATGGATGATGTACAAAAGCTACATGGAAACAGTAGAATTCAGGAAGACAACTATTTGAGCTGTTCTTGGAATCACTGATACTATAAGAAAAATAGGATCAAATGTATCTTAGTTTAAGCAACAGGAGTGTGTATAACCAAATTAACAAGCTCTTAATAAAAGAGAAAGATGTACCTTTCCCGTGCTTCCCTGCTGGATCCAACACCAGGTCCCTGGCCTTCCATAATCACTTCCTATTGAACGTAATACAGTTGTAACTAGTGAAGTTCCTGAGGAATCAAAAAAAGGAGGCTCTATGTTTAAAGCAACCCATATACAAATATAATAAAGGGCACCTAGGGCGGTAAACTCAGATGATACATAGACAAAATCTGCAGCACAAGTTACTAACATGGCTAGTTACCAGTTCCAACTATATGAGGCCAGCAAATGAAATCACTCGTACTCATTTTCAAGATACATAGGCATGATCATCTGATTGGACAAACAACAGAAATTGGCACTGGCATAGGCAGGGTTGAAAATAGCAACACAAAAAATGGGTTACATATGTACGCCATATATAAATGTCGCCATAAGATATAGCAACCTGAATATTAAGACAGACAAAGCATGATGCATCCAACACAGCTGACAGCTATGTTATCTGAAAATTTCCATATTCATCGGCAAATTAGTTACACATAGATGACACAGCTATGAATTTGTGAAGTTTTAAGAAATGTAATCTATTCAAAGCATGCTTTTTAAATGGTTGGACAGGTCGCTGTAAGTAATTTGGAAACATGAAGAAATCAGAGAAGTGCCAAAGTGGTGAACAACATACATACCCCATACATACAAGTGGAAAATGAATCCAAACTCCTCAACATCAGTTTTGTGCTTGACAACTGTGCGATGAAGAGTGAATGCTATAGTGGTTGTCCATAGAAAAGAAGCCACACAGAAGAAATGTGCACTGTAGTCATGCGCAAAGCAATAGAATGCATTTGCTGGACCCCTACAACATCAGATAACAAACTCACTAAATTAATCTGCCACAAAACCCAGCAATCAAGCTGTATGGCAAATATCATTGTAAAATACGGAAGAGAAAAAAGAACAGTCTGTTTGTTGTAGCAGAAAGAAGTGCTATAAAGCTTTTAAATAGCGGATAGCGGACTGGTTGCGGATTAGGGTCAGCGTAGCGGAATGCGGATAGCGGTCGATATTGCGGGCGCTATGTCCACCTAGCCAATTTTTTAAAAACACTCATAAATTTGAGATTGTTGTGTATATTTCTAGGCCATTGAAAAAAATATGACACTTAATTTGAAAAATCATCATTTATATAAGAATATAAACTATAATTGAACAATATTTGGTCGTGCAACCATGCAAGCAAGGCACATTTACCAAAATAGATTACACAACAGAACAACAAGGACTTATATAGCGGGCGATATTGCGGATAGCGGACGATATAGCGGTCTAACAAGCGAAAGTGCCTTGGAGCACCCGGCGACTACAACCATTGAAATCGCTCCCATTCAATCGCATTGGGATCCCATCCACTATATTAGGGTACTGTGTATTAGATGAATCTGCACCATGTATAGCTCTCCAGCATTTCCGTATCAAATGACGAAACAACTGTTCTCTCTGACATGCATGTGTACCCCACGCGCTATCTGCCTCAACGACCAACGCCCACCAACCCAGCATCAATTCAATGCACCCCGCTCCTCATCCTCCCTTCGTTGCCCTTCTTCCCCAGGACATGCGATTCTTCCCCATTCATCCTTCTTCGAAATCCTCTTCTACTACTCCTGCCCCTTCTTTCCCAAACTTCTACTTGCAATGTGGAACAAAACTAGAATAAACTAGGAAGACTATGTCCGCCCTGGCCGTCACTCGAGCTTGCCGCGTCCTGTGCCTCCATGGCCGGCGACACCACGTCCGCCATGACTGCCGACACCAAGTCATGCGTTCTAAAGGCCAGCGCAACGTGTGTGGAGAAAGCTAGGAGGAAGACGATGCGCAAATCTAGATAGCCATCGTTGTTTGTGCTTGACGCGTTCAGGACACCGCGTCTGCCTGGGCGCTGACTCATGTTCTCTGTTCCCGCGGCCAGCGATAACATCATCGTCGGGACATATTCATAGCATACGTTGTTTGCCTCATGGTCATCCCCGTCGCCGTCAAGCTCTGTATGGCCATGCCCCACCTCAGCAGCAGTGTCATGTACGTCGTGCTCGCCCTGGTCGAGGTCGTGAGCTTCATGCTCGTAGTTGCCGTCATAGACCTGAGCTTGCGCGTGGCCGGCGTCCTCCGAGTCTCCGATCGTCTTATACATCATTTAATACGTTATTGTCTCACGGTGGAGCGGCAGCGGCGACACCGCGTGTGCCCCGGCCGCCGGCACCATGGTGCCTTCCTGAACCCAGCTGTACTATATCCAAGCACGATAAGAACTGGCCGCTTCCCACAGCTACCATCTTCCGCGTCCGCGTTGTCTCCGTCGCCGTCAAGCTCGGCATGGACGTGCTACTCCTCACCCACTGTGTTCTATATGTCGTGCTCATGGTGAAGGACATGGGCTTCTTCCTCATGGCCGGCCCCCTTGACCCGAGCTTGTGCCTGGCGGGACGGTCATGCTTAATGGCCACAAACGTATTGCTCGCATCTGATAAAAGACAGTTGGGGGGCCGAAATTAATGTGATTCTTTGTTCATACGCAATATACGTCTCGTATTGGATGAAAGCAAACTTACACTGCATTAACTGCATCCATCCCGAGACAGTAATGGACGTACAGATTACAGGGAGTGGAGCCTCCGTGTGCTCCTAATCCGCCTCCTCTAACAAGTGATATTGCGCCCGCATCATGACAACACGCTATTTTCTAACGCAACCTTAAACTAATAGCGGCAGGGTGACGCTACCGCTATTGCGGCCGCAATAGCGGAGGTAGCGGACGCTATTTCCATTTAATCGTCTTATTGATAACTGAAGGGAGATATCAAAATATACTACCCATGATAAAATGTTGATGTGGCTTTTTGTCAGTGTTATACTGTTATTAGCAAAGGTGGATATAATCAGAAAGACAGGAAGCAACTATGTTCAGCAGAGAGTATATTAAAATTATACAGACAGCAACATACCCCATTATAGTGAATAAGCTACAAAGCATATCCTGCAATTGAAGTGAACATTGTCAGAAAAACTGAAGCATACAGTAGTTAAAGCAATGAAGAAAGCTTGCTTCAAATAATGCTTTCACTAGTACGCAGAGCACCTTGACTAGACATGTATTTCATTTTTCTAAAAAAGAATTCCGCATTCTATCGCCAAAACAAAAGTATGTGAATGCGCATCATCCCACTGGTTGCAATTTCAACAACATAATAGAGCTAGGGGGGGCAATGTGATCTCTTGCAAATGAACAATTCAAAAAATGCCTGTTGGATGCCACTTTTCCGCATTCAAGTATATATGTGGAAGATATCCTACGGCTTAGCTTCATTAAACTGGAGCGGCCATTGTGGGAATGGCAACAGGTCACATGATCTCAATCATCTTCCGAGTATCATATGAAACAAGTGTTAAGTTGGTCAATAATTGAAGCTAACCATAGTGTAAGACATGCTTAGCTTTGTGCTAAAGCTATTGCAGCTACGAAACTATCGGAAAAATGAATCTATAATGGCCCCAATTGGCAGAAATAAGCATCATGGGTCAAAATTCGACGCACATTTCTGAAGATCCCAGTCCTGACTACTTCCTGCACCGAATTCTCCACAGCTACTAGAGCTCGTATGCACGGCCATTTGTGCAAACTAACGACACGAGACATCAAAATTGCTCAATTACAGACCAAACTATCAAACCACCGCTCGCAGATCGCGCCACAAGCCCCAAATTCCAAGCCACGCGCACGCCAGATCAAGCAATCAGCATCCCAAACCGATAAAACAGCAAGCAAAGCTCCCAGATCCGATGCTCTCACCGCGACGGCGAGGAAGTAGACGAGCTTGAACGAGAACTTGCGGAGCTCGCGGAAGAGGAGGTAGCAGAGCACGATAAAGGAGGAGCCGGCGAGCGAGAGCGCCGCCGCGGTGGTGCCCACGGCGTCGAGAATCTCGCGGTTCCTCATGGACTGGCTCGCCGCCGACGACGCCGCCAGGGCCGACGCTGCCATCGCGTCGCCGTCGCCGGCAATCTCTGCGGTGGTGCGAGTTTTTATTTTCTTTTTTTCTTTTGAGGGTCTGCGGTGGTGGGAAGGTGGGGGAGGACAGAAGTAGCGCAGAGGAGAACGGCTGGCGAAAGTCGTTGGCTGTTGGGTTGGGGCCGAGTGCCTTCGTAGCGAAGGTTGTGGCTTCATTGGGCCTTCAGATGTGTATTCTGGGCTTGGGGTTGGGTGTACTTTTAGGCCTGAATTATTACACCGTAAAAATTCTCAAAAAAAAAAATATTACACCGTAAAACAAATTCCCCTATTAAATTTTCTCAAAAAAAAACAAATTCCCCTATTAAAAGACTGTAAAACCAGATTGTTTTTTCAGGGCAAAGGAGTGAAAAACAAAAGTTAGGATGAATTTTTTCTATGATTTTATTTATTATTTTCAAAATGAAACGTTTGTCCTTTTAAATTATATGTAATTATTTAATGTGAAAACAAACATGTACATCTTGTGTTTTGCTTGGGTACCCCCCCCCCCCTCTATAAGTTCACATGAATTTGAATGTTACTTTAAAAGGTTGTCGTCATGTTAGTTTGTAGATCAAGTGTATCGAATACAGATTTGGATACGAAAGAATATATTGCCTTTTTTTTATTGAACTAGAGGATAGCCCGTGCGTTGCAACATGAACCGATTGCAATATATTTTTTAGTGATTTGATTGTATGAAATATAAATAGTTGGAATATTAATATATGAACTAAAACAAAAAATAGATATTATATATTATATTTGATTATTGTGTAGTTGAATATATTTGTTGAATATAAGTGACATAATATAATGGAAAGTTGTTTCCCATGCATGTTGAGTGGACCTTTTATGAGGTGGCATGTGTGGTGAGGTGGAATGTGTGCATGGGATCATCTAATAATGAAAAACTTTTTCTCATGTATGTAGTGATGGGCCTTTAATGAAGTGGCATATATATGTGCATGTTAAGATAATAGAAATAGTGGGGACAAACTATTTAAGTACTCCCTCTATCCCAAATTTACTTGTCGTAGAAATGGATGTATTTAAAACTAAAAATACATCTAGATACATTGACTTCTGTGACAAGTAATTCGGGACGAAGGTAGTATATATGATATGTAACTTCTAATCTGCATTGAAATATGTAAACTTGTGTATGGGTGTACCGAAGCAAAGTTCTCTTTTCTCCCAGAGAAGACATGACTTATTACCTGAGCAGAAAACGCACTAGAATTCTAGAATCACTTTACTTGTCAATCTTTTTCGAAAATGGACGCTTTATTACTTAAAAGGTTTAAATATTATACCCGGCCTCTGCATACTATGATGCACACAGCCAAATAAAGTCTTCTCGCACAAACAAAAAATAAAAAGGTGAAATAGAAAGAAACATGTAGAGTATGTATAACGCCTAAAACGGAGGTGGGCCAATCCTAAGATCATGCTGCCACCCATGTTGGGTAAAAGTAACCCTCGCCGCATCCTCCAATCGTGCACACACCGCCGTAAACAGGTCTCGATTCTCCACGCGCTGTAGAGAGGACCATAAACGAAGAGTCCCGATACATCTGTAGATAACCTGCATCAGAGAAGTACTTTTATCATTAAAAACCTTATCATTCCTACACAGCCAAAGCGACCAAATAACAGCAAGCGCTCCCACCCTAAGAAGAGTTCTAAACCTGTGATCAATCTCATGTAACCAGTTGCCAAATACATTAGCAACACTACAAGGAGGATACAAGTCAGAAGCTATCTGGATGACTGACCATATAGAACGAGCCAATTTGCATTGGAAAAACAAATGTTTTATTGTCTCATCATGGTGACAAAAGACACATTGCGGACTACCATGCCAATTTCTCTTAATAAGGTTGTATTTAGTAAGAATGACTCCGCGACGAAGATACCATGCAAATATTTTATTCTTAAGAGGTATCTTCATCTTCCAGATCTTCTTGTTATTGTCAACTGGCACATCAGACTGGATTAACGCTCTATACATTGACTCCACTTAGAATTGGCCATTCCCATGGAGGTTCCATCGGAAAACATCAGACCCATGTGACAATTGCACCGTGGACAGCCGCTGAAGCAGGATGTTCCATGATTGTAGTCTGGGTCCAATTAAATCTCTTCTGAATGTCACATTTGGTGGAAATGATCCATTACCGTGGCAATAGTATCACCCTTTGTGGCGCACAATGTTGTCTAGAGCTGGATATTGTTCCCGAAGTGTGGTATCTCCTAGCTGCTTGTCCTCCCAGAATCTAATTTCCGAGCCGTCCTTAATCGAGAAGGATCCATAGCCAAAGAAATATTTCTTCGTACCCATTAGACCCGCCCAAAAAATGAGAATTCCCAGGCTTCCAGTATACCTGGGATACCGCCTTGGAACCCACATATTTCCTCCTTAGGAGGGTTTGCCATACACCATCTTCTGTCAGTAATTTAAACAACCATTTACTGAGGAGGGCCCTATTCTTAACCTCAAGATCATGAATGCCCAACCCGCCTTGGTCTTTGGGACGGAAAACCACACTCCATTTGGACAGCCGATATTTCCTTCTCTCACTATCTCCTTGCCAAAAGAATCTTGATCGGAAATAATTCAATCTCTGTAAGACTCCTTTCGGCAACTGGAAGAAGTAAATCATATATAGTACCATATTACTTAGTACTGAATTTTTGAGGACCAATCTTCCACCCAGAGACAACAGTTTACCTTTCCAACTGCTAAGTCTTTTTTGCAGTCTCTCCTCGACGTGTTTCCATTCAGCATTTGTGAGTCTCCGATAATGTATCGCTATCCCCAAATATGTGATCGGAAATTCGCCCAACCTACATCTGAACAGTTCAGCGTACAGGTAGGCCTCGTTTTGAGCGTCGCCAAAGCAAAACAATTCACTTTTATCAAAATTGATCTTGAGACCCGAGAGTTGCTCGAATGCTAATAAAATCAGTTTCATATTTCTCGCTTTCTCGAGGTCATGATCCATGAAGAGAATCGTATTGTCGGCATATTGAAGTATGGAGAGACCACCATCAACTAGGTGATTTACTACCCCAACAATTTGGCCATCAACCTTGGCACTCTCAATCATGACCGCTAGCATATCCGCCACTATATTAAATAGCATGGGCGATAATGAGTCACCTTGTCTCAATCCCTTCTTTGTTTGGAAATACTGCCCGGCGTCATCATTGACCTTAATGGCAAATCTACCTCCAGAAATGAAGTTATGGACCATGGCGCGCCACTCTACAGAAAATCCTTTCATTCTGGGAGTCTGTTGAAGAAAGGCCCACTTGACTTTGTCATAAGCTTTTTCAAAGTCTATTTTGAGTACCACCTCATTCAGCTTTTTCCGGTGTAATTCATGGATTGTTTCATGAAGGATAACAACTGTTGGAAATATGCCCTAGAGGCAATAATAAAAGTGTTATTATTATATTTCCTTGTTCATGATAATTGTCTTTTATTCATGCTATAACTGTATTATCCGGAAATCATAATACACGTGCGAATAAATAGACCACAATATGTCCCTAGTGAGCCTCTAGTTGACTAGCTCGTTGTGATCAACAGATAGTCATGGTTTCCTGGCTATGGACATTGGATGTCGTTGATAACGGGATCACATCATTAGGAGAATGATGTGATGGACAAGACCCAATCCTAAGCATAGCACAAAGATCGTGTAGTTCGTTTGCTAGAGCTTTGCCAATGTCAAGTATCTCTTCCTTTGACCATGAGAGCGTGTAACTCCTGGATACCGTAGGAGTGCTTTGGGTGTATCAAACGTCACAACGTAACTGGGTGACTATAAAGGTGCACTACAGGTATCTCCGAAAGTATCTATTGTTTTATGCGGATCGAGACTGGGATTTGTCACTCCGTGTAAACGGAGAGGTATCTCTGGGCCCACTCGGTAGGACATCATCATATGCGCAATGTGACCAAGGAGTTGATCACGGGATGATGTGTTACAGAACGAGTAAAGTGACTTGCCGGTAACGAGATTGAACAAGGTATTGGATACCGACGATCGAATCTCGGGCAAGTAACATACCGATAGACAAAGGGAATTGAATACGGGATCGATTGAGTCCTTGACATCGTGGTTCATCCGATGAGATCATCGTGGAACATGTGGGAGCCATCATGGGTATCCAGATCCCACTGTTGGTTATTGACCGGAGAACGTCTCGGTCATGTCTACATGTCTCCCGAACCCGTAGGGTCTACACACTTAAGGTTCGATGACGCTAGGGTTATAAAGGAAGCTTGTATGTGGTTACCGAATGTTGTTCGGAGTCCCGGATGAGATCCCGGACGTCACGAGGAGTTCCGGAATGGTCCGGAGGTAAAGATTTATATATGGGAAGTCCTATTTTGGCCACTGGAAAATGTTCGGGATTTTTCGGTATTGTACCGAGAAGGTTCTAGAAGGTTCCGGAGTGGGGCCCACCTGCATGGGGGGACCCACATGAACGTGGGTAGTGGGGGAAAGGCCCCACACCCCTGGTCAAGGCGCACCAAGATCCCCCCTTAGAAGGAATAAGATCATATCCCAAAGGGATAAGATCAAGATCCCTAAAAAGGGGGGATAACAATCGGTGGGGAAGGAAATGATGGGATTTCTTTCCTCCCACCTTTGCCAACGCCCCAATGGACTTGGAGGGCAAGAAAACAGCCCCCTCCACCCCTATATATAGTGGGGAGGCGCATGGGAGCTTCACCCTTGCCCCTGGCGCAGCCCTCCCTCTCCCAAGTGCTCCTCCTCTCTCGCGGTGCTTGGCGAAGCCCTGCAGGATTGCCACGCTCCTCCACCACCACCACGCTGTTGTGCTGCTGCTGGACGGAGTCTTCCTCAACCTCTCCCTCTCTCCTTGCTGGATCAAGGCATGGGAGACGTCACCGGGCTGTACGTGTGTTGAACGCGGAGGTGCCGTCCGTTCGGCACTAGGATCTCCGGTGATTTGGATCACGACGAGTACGACTCCTTGAACCCCGTTCTCTTGAACGCTTCCGCTTAGCGATCTACAAGGGTATGTAGATGCACTCTCTTTCTACTCGTTGCTGGTCTCTCCATAGATAGATCTTGGTGACACGTAGGAAAATTTTGAATTTCTGCTACGTTCCCCAACAGTGGCATCATGAGCTAGGTCTATTGCGTAGATTCTTTGCACGAGTAGAACACAAAGTAGTTGTGGGCGTTGATGTTGTTCAATATGCTTACCGTTACTAGTCCAATCTTGTTTCGACGGTATTGTGGGATGAAGCGGCCCGGACCGACCTTACACGTACTCTTACGTGAGACAGGTTCCACCGATTGACATGCACTTGGTGCATAAGGTGGCTAGCGGGTGCCAGTCTCTCCCACTTTAGTCGGAATGGATTCGATGAAAAGGGTCCTTATGAAGGGTAAATAGCAATTGGCATATCACGTTGTGGTTTTGCGTAGGTAAGAAACATTCTTGCTAGAAACCCATAGCAGCCACGTAAAACATGCAACAACAATTAGAGGACGTCTAACTTGTTTTTGCAGGGTATGCTATGTGATGTGATATGGCCAAGAAGAATGCGATGAATGATATGTGATGTATGAGATTGATCATGTTCTTGTAATAGGATTCACGACTTGCATGTCGATGAGTATGACAACCGGCAGGAGCCATAGGAGTTGTCTTAATTTATTGTATGACCTGCGTGTCATTGAAGAACGCCATGTAACTTACTTTACTTTATTGCTAAACGCGTTAGCCATAGAAGTAGAAGTAGTCGTTGGCGTGACAACTTCATGAAGACACGATGATGGAGATCATGATGATGGAGATCATGGTGTCATGCCGGTGACAAGATGATCATGGAGCCCCGAAGATGAAGATCAAAGGAGCTATATGATATTGGCCATATCATGTCACTACTCTATTTGATTGCATGTGATGTTTATCATGTTTATGCATCTTGTTTACTTAGGACGACGGTAGTAAATAAGATGATCCCTTACAAAATTTCAAGAAGTGTTCTCCCCTAACTGTGCACCGTTGCTACAGTTCGTCGCTTCTAAGCACCACGTGATGATCGGGTGTGATGGATTCTTACGTTCACATACAACGGGTGTAAGACAGTTTTGCACAGCGAAAACACTTAGGGTTAACTTGACGAGCCTAGCATGTGCAGACATGGCCTCGGAACACGGAGACCGAAAGGTCGAGCATGAGTCGTATAGTAGATACGATCAACATGAAGATGTTCACCGATGATGACTAGTCCGTCTCACGTGATGATCGGACACGGCCTAGTTGACTCGGATCATGTAATCACTTAGATGACCAGAGGGATGTCTATCTGAGTGGGAGTTCATAAGATGAACTTAATTATCCTGAACATAGTCAAAATACCTTTTGCAAATTATGTCGTAGCTCGCGCTTTAGTTCCACTGTTTAGATATGTTCCTAGAGAAAATATAGTTGAAAGTTGATAGTAGCAATTATGCGGACAGTAGAAATCTTATGTCCTTAATGCACCGCTTAGTGTGCTGAACCCCAAACGTTGTTTGTAGATGTTGTGAACATCGGACATACACGTTTTGATAACTACGTGATAGTTCTGTTAAATGGTTTAGAGTATAGGCACCAAAGACGTTTTCGAAATGTCGCGGAACATATGAGATGTTTCGAGGGCTGAAATTGGGATTTCAGGCTCGTGCCCACGTCAAGAGGTATAAGACCTCTGACGATTTTCTTAACCTGCAAACTAAGGGAGAAAACCTCAATCGTTGAGCTTGTGCTCAGATGGTCTGAGTACAACAATCACTTGAATCGAGTGGGAGTTGATCTTCCAGATGAGATAGTGATGTTTCTTCAAAGTCATTGCCACCAAGCTACTAGAGCTTCGTGATGAACTATAACATATCAGGGATAGATATGATGATCCTTGAGGTATTCGCGATGTTTGTCACCGCGAAAGTAGAAATCAAGAAGGAGCATCAATTGTTGATGGTTGGTGAAACCACTAGTTTCAAGAAGGGCAAGGGCAAGAAGGGATACTTCATGAAACGGCAAATCAGCTGCTGCACCAGTGAAGAAACCCGAGGTTGAACCCAAACCCGAGACTAAGTGCTTCTGTGATAAGGGGAATAGCCGCTGGAGCAGAATTACCCTAGATACTTGGTAGATAAGAAGGCTGGCAAGGTCGATAGAAGTATATTGGATATACATTATGTTAATGTGTACTTTACTAGTACTCCTAGTAGCACCAGTGTATTAGATACCGGTTCGGTTGCTAAGTGTTAGTAACTCGAAATAAAAGCTACGGAATAAACGGAGACTAGCTAAAGGTGAGCTAACGATATGTGTTGGAAGTGTTTCTAAATGTTGATATGATCAACCATCGCACGCTCCCTCTACCATCGAGATTGGTGTTTGCGTTGAGCATAGATATAATTGGATTATGTCTATCGCAATACGGTTATTCATTTAAGGAGAATAATGGTTACTCTGTTAATTTGAATAATACCTTCAATGGTCTTGCACCTAAAATGAATGGTTCATTGAATCTCGATCGTAGTGATACACATGTTCATGCCAAAAGATAGTAATGATAGTACCACCTACTTGTGGCACTGCCACGTAAGTCATATTGGTATAAAACGCATGAAGAAGCTCCATGTTGATGGATCTTTGGACTCACTCGTTTTATAAAAGTTTGAGACATGCGAACCATGTCTATTGGTGTATACGCATGAAGAAACTCCATGCAGATGGATCGTTTGGACTCACTTGATTTTGAATCACTTGAGATATGCAAATCATACCACATAGGCAAGATGACTGAAAAGCCTCGGTTTCAGTAAAATGGAACAAGATAGCAACTTGTTGGAAGCAACACATTTTGATGTGTGCAGTCCAATGAGTGCTGAGGCATGCAGTGAATATCGTTATGTTCTTACTTCACAGATGATTCGAGTAGATATAGAGTATATTTACTTGATGAAACACAAGTCTGAATTATTGAATGGTTCAAGTAATTTCAGAGTGAAGTTGAAGATCATCGTGACAAGAGGATGAAATGTCTATGATATGATCATAGAGATGAGTATCTGAGTTACGAGTTTTGGCACACAATTAAGACATTGTGGAAATTGTTTCGCAATTAATACCGCCTGGAACACCATAGTGTGATGGTGTGTCCGAACATCATAGTTGCACCCTATTGGATATGGTGCGTACCATGATGTCTCTTATTGAATTACCACTATTGTTCATGGGTTAGGCATTAGAGACAACCACATTCACTTTAAATAGGGCACCACGTAATTCCGTTGAGATGACACCGTGTGAATTATGGTTTAGAGAAACCTAAGTTGTCGTTTCTTAAAGGTTTGGGGTTGCGACGCTTATGTGAAAAAGTTTCAGGATTGATAAGCTCGAACCTAAAGCGGATAAAATGCATCTTCATAGGACACCCAAAACAGTTGGGTATACCTCCTGTCTCAGATCCGAAAGCAATAAGGGATTGTTTCTAGAATCAGGTCCTTTCTCGAGGAAAAGTTTCTCTCGAAAGAATTGAGTGGGAGGATGGTGGAGACTTGATATGGTTATTGAACCATCACTTCAACCAGTGTGTTTCAGGGCACAGGAAATTGTTCATGTGGCACCTACACCAATTGAAGTAGAAGCTTATGATAGTGATCATGAAGTTTCGGATCAAGTCACTGCCGTACCTCATAGGGTGACAAGGATACGTACTACTTCAGAGTGGTACAGTAATCCTGTCTTGGAAGTCATGTTGCTGGACAACAATGAACCTACGAGCTATGGAGAAGCGATTGTGGGCCCAAATTCCAACAAATGGTTAGAAACCATGAAATCCGAGATAGGATCCATGTATCAGAACAAAGCATGGACTTTGGTGGATTTGCCCAATGATCGGCAAGCCATTTGATAAATGGATCTTTTAAGAAGAAGACGGACGTGGATGGTAATGTCACCATCTATGAAGCTCGACTTGTGGCGAAGAGTTTTTTCACAAGTTCAAGGAGTTGACTACGATGAGATTTTCTCATCCGTAGCGATGCTTAAGTCCGTCGGAATCACGTTAGCACAAGCTGCATTTATGAAATCTGGCAGATGGATGTCAAAACGAGTTTCCTTACCAGTCGTAAGGAAAGGTTGTATGCGATACAATCAGAAAAGTTTTGTCGATCCTAAGGATGCTAAAAGGTATGCTAGCACCAGCGATCCTTCTAAGGACTGGAGTAAGCATCTCGGAGTTGGAATGTACACTTTGGTGAGATGATCAAAGATTTTGGGTTTGTACAAAGTTTTATGAAAAACTTGTATTTCCAAAGAAGTGAGTGGGAGCACTATAGATTTTCTGATGATTATATGTTGTTGACATATTGATGATCAGAAATGATGTAGAATTTCTGGAAAGCATATAGGGTTATTTGAAAGTGTTTTTCAATGGAAAACCTGGATTAAGCTACTTGAACATTGAGCATCAAGATCTATAAGGATAGATCAAAATGCTTAATAGTACTTTCAAATGAGCACATACCTTGACATGATCTTGAAGGTGTTCAAGATGGATCAGTCAAAGAAGGAGTTCTTGCCTGAGTTATAAGGTATGAAGTTAAGACTTAAAGCTCGACCACGGCAGAATAGAGAGAAAGGACGAAGGTCGTCCCCTATGCTTAAGACATAGGCTCTGCAGTATGCTATGCTGTGTACCGCACCTGAAGTGTGCCTTGCCATGAGTCAGTCAAGGGGGACAAGAGTGATCCAAAAATGGATCGTAGGACAGCGGTCAAAGTTATCCTTAGTAACTAGCGGACTAAGGAATTTTTCTCGGTTATGGAGGTGGTAAAGGAGTTCGTCGTAAAGAGTTACGTCGATGCAAGCTTAACACCTATCCGGATAGCTCTAAGTAGAGATACCGGATACGTATTATGGGGCAACATTTTAGAATAGCTCCAAGTAGAACAGTTATTTGGAATAACTCCAAATAGAGCGTGGTAGCTGCATCTAGGAGATGACATAGAGATTTGTAAAGCACACACGGATCTGAAAGGTTCAGACCCTTGACTAAAACCTCTCTCACAAGCAACATGATCAAACATAAAACTCATTGAGTGTTAATCACATAGTGATGTGAACTAGACTACTGACTCTAGTAAACTCTTGGGTATTAGTCACATGGCGATGTGACCTGTGAGTGTTAATCACATGGCGATGTGAACTAGATTATTGACTCTAGTGCAAGTGGGAGACTGTTGGAAATATGCCCTAGAGGCAATAATAAAAGTTTTATTATTATATTTCCTTGTTCATGATAATTGTCTTTTATTCATGCTATAACTGTATTATCCGGAAATCATAATACACGTGCGAATAAATAGACCACAATATCTCCCTAGTGAGCCTCTAGTTGACTAGCTCGTTGTGATCAACAGGTAGTCATGGTTTCCTGGCTATGGACATTGGATGTCGTTGATAACGGGATCACATCATTAGGAGAATGATGTGATGGACAAGACCCAATCCTAAGCATAGCACAAAGATCGTGTAGTTCGTTTGCTAGAGCTTTGCCAATGTCAAGTATCTCTTCCTTTGACCATGAGAGCGTGTAACTCCTGGATACCGTAGGAGTGCTTTGGGTGTATCAAACGTCACAACGTAACTGGGTGACTATAAAGGTGCACTACAGGTATCTCCGAAAGTATCTATTGTTTTATGCGGATCGAGACTGGGATTTGTCACTCCGTGTAAACGGAGAGGTATCTCTGGGCCCACTCGGTAGGACATCATCATATGCGCAATGTGACCAAGGAGTTGATCACGGGATGATGTGTTACAGAACGAGTAAAGTGACTTGCCGGTAACGAGATTGAACAAGGTATTGGATACCGACGATCGAATCTCGGGCAAGTAACATACCGATAGACAAAGGGAATTGAATACGGGATCGATTGAGTCCTTGACATCGTGGTTCATCCGATGAGATCATCGTGGAACATGTGGGAGCCATCATGGGTATCCAGATCCCGCTGTTGGTTATTGACCGGAGAACGTCTCGGTCATGTCTACATGTCTCCCGAACCCGTAGGGTCTACACACTTAAGGTTCGATGACGCTAGGGTTATAAAGGAAGCTTGTATGTGGTTACCGAATGTTGTTCGGAGTCCCGGATGAGATCCCGGACGTCACGAGGAGTTCCGGAATGGTCCGGAGGTAAAGATTTATATATGGGAAGTCCTATTTTGGCCACTGGAAAATGTTCGGGATTTTTCGGTATTGTACCGAGAAGGTTCTAGAAGGTTCCGGAGTGGGGCCCACCTGCATGGGGGGACCCACATGAACGTGGGTAGTGGGGGAAAGGCCCCACACCCCTGGTCAAGGCGCACCAAGATCCCCCCTTAGAAGGAATAAGATCATATCCCAAAGGGATAAGATCAAGATCCCTAAAAAGGGGGGATAGCAATCGGTGGGGAAGGAAATGATGGGATTTCTTTCCTCCCACCTTTGCCAACGCCCCAATGGACTTGGAGGGCAAGAAACCAGCCCCCTCCACCCCTATATATAGTGAGGAGGCGCATGGGAGCTTCACCCTTGCCCCTGGCGCAGCCCTCCCTCTCCCAAGTGCTCCTCCTCTCTCGCGGTGCTTGGCGAAGCCTTGCAGGATTGCCACGCTCCTCCACCACCACCACGCCGTTGTGCTGCTGCTGGACGGAGTCTTCCTCAACCTCTCCCTCTCTCCTTGCTGGATCAAGGCATGGGAGACGTCACCGGGCTGTACGTGTGTTGAACGCGGAGGTGCCGTCCGTTCGGCACTAGGATCTCCGGTGATTTGGATCACGACGAGTACGACTCCTTGAACCCCGTTCTCTTGAATGCTTCCGCTTAGCGATCTACAAGGGTATGTAGATGCACTCTCTTTCTACTCGTTGCTGGTCTCTCCATAGATAGATCTTGGTGACACGTAGGAAAATTTTGAATTTCTGCTACGTTCCCCAACAACAACTCCATCTAGGATGTGTGTGCCTTGCATAAAAGCAGTCTGTGAAGGTCGAACCACATGTTCAGCGACCGAATTTAGCCTTATAGTCGCAACCTTCGTGAATATTTTAAAACTAACATTAAGGAGGCAAATAGGTCTATATTGTTCTATCCTTTCAGCCTCATTAACCTTAGGTAGTAAAATAATCTCACCAAAGTTTAAGCGAAACAATTCAAGTTGGCCAGCATGAAGGTCGCTAAACAAAAGTAGGAGGTCTGGTTTGATGACTTCACAGAAGTTCTGATAGAACTCAGCGGGGAAACCATCTAGACCTGGGGCTTTCTTATGCTCCATTAGAAAAGCTGCCTTTCTAACTTCCTCCTCCGAGTATGGGGCTGTTAGAAGGTTGTTTTCCTCATCAGAGACCTGGGGGATGTCATCTGTTCGGGACTCATCCATCAAGAAGTTTCCTTCCTTTGGGGCCCTGAACAGATTTTTATAATAATTGGTGATATAAGATTTTAGTTGCTCATGCCCCTCAATTGTGCCCTCGTCCTGTTGTAGGGAATGAATAATTTTCTTCCTGTGCCTGCCATTGGTGACTCCATGGAAGTATCTAGCATTCCAATCACCTTTCAGGATAAACTGAGAGTTAGAATGTTGGTGCCATTTAAGTTCCTCTTCACGCAGCATGTTAGCTATCTGTGCATTCAAATGATTCTTAATCTTGATTTCATGCTCAGATAGGGGTCTAACCTCCGCCAAAGCTTCTAATTCATCAATGATAGATGAAATACGACGCTTCTCCTTTTTGAGGAAACTGAAGGAAATATGCCCTAGAGGCAATAATAAAGTTATTATTTATTTCTTTAATTCATGATAAATGTTTATTATTCATGCTATAATTGTATTAACCGAATTAGTACATGTGTGAATACATAGACAAAACATATAGTCCCTAGTATGCCTCTACTTGACTAGCTCATTAATCAAAGATGGGTATGTTTCCTAACCATAGACATGTGTTGTCATTTCATGAACGGGATCACATCATTAGGAGAACTATGTGATGGACATGACCCATCCATTAGCTTAGCATTATGATCGTGTCAGTTTCATTGCTACTGCTTTCTTCATGACTTATACATGTTCCTCAGACTATGAGATTATGCAACTCCCGAAAACCGGAGGAACACTTTGTGTGTTACCAAACGTCACAACGTAAATGGGTGATTATAAAGGTGCTCTACAGGTTGATACATCTCCAACGTATCTATAATTTTTGATTGTTCCATGCTATTATATTACCTGTTTTGGATGTTTAATGGGCTTTACTATACACTTTTATATTATTTTTGGGACTAACCTATTAACCGGAGGCCCAGTCCAAATTGCTGTTTTTGCCTATTACAGTGTTTCGCAGAAAAGGAATATCAAACGGAGTCCAAACGGAATGAAACCTTCGGGAGAGTTATTTTTGGAACAAACGCAACCCAGGAGACTTGGAGTGGACGTCAAGAAAGAAACGAGGCGACCACGAGGCAGGGAGGCGCGCCCCCACCCCCGTGGGCCCCTCGTGGCTCCCCTGACCGACTTCCTTCGCCTATATATACTCACGTACCCTAAAAACATCCAGGAGCACCACGAAACCCTATTTCCACCGCTGCAACCTTCTGGACCCATGAGATCCCATCCCGGGGCCTTTTCCGGTGCTTCGCCGGTGGGGAATCGATCACGGAGGGCTTCTAAATCAACACCATAGCCTCTCCGATGAAGTGTGAGTAGTTTACCACAGACCTTCGGGTCCATATTATTAGCTAGATGGATTCTTCTCTCTCTTTGGATCTCAATACAAAGTTCTCCTCGATCTTCTTGGAGATCTATTCAACATAATTCTTTTTGCGATGTGTTTGTCGAGATCCGATGAATTGTGGGTTTATGATCAAGATTATCTATGAACAATATTTGAATCTCCTCTGAATTCTTTTATGTATGATTTGTTATCTTTGCAAGTCTCTTCGAATTATCAGTTTGGTTTGGCCTACTAGATTGATCTTTCTTGCAATGGAAGAAGTGCTTAGCTTTGGGTTCAATCTTGCGGTGTCCTTTCCCAGTGACAGCAGGGGCAGCAAGGCACATATTGTATTGTTGCCATCAAGGATGAAAAGATGGGGTTTATATCATATTGCTTGAGTTTATCCCTCTACATCATGTAATCTTGCCTAATGGGTTACTCTGTTCTTATGAACTTAATACTCTAGATGCATGTTGGATAGCGGTTGATGTGTGGAGTAATAGTAGTAGATGCAGAATCGTTTTGATCTACTTGTCGCGAACGTGATGCCTATATACATGATCATGCCTAGATATTCTCATAATTATGCACTTTTCTATCAATTGCTCGACAGTAATTTGTTCACCCACCGTAATACTTATGCTATCTTGAGAGAAGCCACTAGTGAAACCTATGGCCCCCGGGTCTATTTTCCATCATATAAGTTTTCGATCTATTTTATTTTGCAATCTTTACTTTCCAATCTATATCATAACAATACCAAAAATGTTTATTATCTCTACCAGATCTCACTTTTGCAAGTGGCCGTGAAGGGATTGACAACCCCTTTATCACGTTGGTTGCAAGGTTCTTATTTGTTTGTGTAGGTACGAGGGACTCGCGTGTAGCCTCCTACTGGATTGATACCTTGGTTCTCAAAAACTGAGGGAAATACTTACGCTACTTTGCTGCATCACCCTTTCCTCTTCAAGGTAAAAACAACACATGCTCAAGAGGTAGGAAGAAAGATTTCTGGCGCCGTTGCCGGGGAGTCTACGAACAAGTCAAGACATACCAAGTACCCATCACAAACTCTTATCCCTCGCATTACATTATTTGCCATTTGCCTCTCGTTTTCCTCTCCCCCACTTCACCCTTGCCGTTTTATTCGCCCTTCTTCTGTTCATCTTTTTGGTTTGCTTTGATGTCTTACTTGGCTCGTTTGCACGTTTGGTTGGATTAGTTGTTTATTTATTGCTAAACAGAGAAACTAAGATCTATGGATTCTCATCCACTTGCCAATCTTTTTAAGAGATCCAATTATGATGAACCAAATTCTAGTGATTTGAGTGCACTAGATTATCTTTATGAGGTTTTGCTTGAAATTCGTGAATCTGAAAATTGTGATGAAGAAATTTATGAAGAGATTCACGATAGCTCCTTGAATAAAAAGCATGCTTGCAATGATTTTATTTTAAATTCTCTTGATTTCAATTGTGATACTAATATGCAAAACCCTAAACTTGGGGATGCTAAGATTGCTATGTCTACTACTTGCTGCAATGATCATGATTGGGGTGATTCTTTTTATGATGTTGAAAATTTATTTAAGCCCCATGATGAATATGAGATTGATAATAGTGTTTGCAATATTATTGGAAGTGGGCTTGGAAGAGTGTCAACTTTAGATCCCACATATTTGGATTTTGATCAATCTTATGGTATTTTTGATAAAGTTGGGTTTGGAGAGGTCATGACTTTAGTTAATGATAATCCCACTATTTTGGAAGAGTGTCAACTTCGCATGCATGTGGATCGTGTTGGTAGATATTTTGTTGAATTTGCCTATGATACTACATGTAATTATTATGAGAGAGGAAAATATGGTCGTAGAAATTTTTATCTTACTAAATTACCTCTCGTCATGTTGAGATTGCTATCGTCTCTTTCTTCTTCCTTGCCTTGCAAATTTGTTTGCTTATATTATGCCTATGCATAGGAAGTATGTTAGACTTAGATGTGTTTTGTCACGTGTTTCATGATGCTCTCTTTGCACTTCAGTTCTTGTCTTTCATGTGAGCATCATTAAAATTATCAATGTCTAGCTAAAAGGCTTTAAAGAAAAGCGCTTGTTGGGAGTCAACCCAATATTTTTACTTGCTGTTATTCAATAAATAATTCATCTAGCCTCTGTTTATATGTAGTTTTATGTTTTAATTATTGTTTGTGCCAAGTAAAACCTTTAGGATAACCTACGGTGTTAGTTAATTTGATCTTGCTGAAAAACAGAAACTTTTGTGCGCACGAGAATAATTTTAATAAATCACAGAAACATGCTTTTCAGTTGATTATTTTTGCAGAAGATTAATAGATAACTTACCTAGAACTTTCTAATTTGGTAGAATTTTTGGAGTTCCATAAGTATTCGAAAGTTACAGATTGCTACAGACTGTTCTGTTTTTGACAGATTCTGTTTTTCGTGTGTTGTTTGCTTATTTTGATGAATCTATGACTAGTATCGGGGGGTATGAACCATAGAGAAGTTGGAATACAGTAGGTTTAACAACAATATAAATAAATAATGAGTTCATTACAATACCTTAAAGTGGTGATTTGTTTTCTTGTACTAACGAAGCTCGTGAGATTTTCTGTTGAGTTTTGTGTTGTGAAGTTTTCAAGTTTTGGGTAAAGATTTGATGGATTATAGAATAAGGAGTGGCAAGAGACTAAGTTTGGGGATGCCCAAGGAACCCCAAGGTAAAATTCAAGGACAACCAAAAGCCGAAGCTTGGGGATGCCCCGGAAGGCATCCCCTCTTTCATCTTCATCCATCGGTAACTTTACTTGATGCTATATTTTTATTCACCACATGATATGTGTTTTGCTTGGAGCGTCTTGTATGATTTGAGTCTTTGTTTTTTAGTTAACCAAAATCATCCTTTCTGTACACACCTTTTGGAGAGACACACATGAATTGGAATTTATTAAAATACTCTATGTGCTTCACTTATATCTTTTGATCTAGATAATTTTGCTCTAGTGCTTCACTTATATCTTTTAGAGCATGATGGTGGTTTTATTTTATAGAAATTATTGATCTCTCATTGCTTCACTTATATTATTTTGAGAGTCTTTTAGAACAGCATGGTAATTTACTTTGGCTATAAAGTCATTCCTAATATGATAGGCATCCAAGATTGGTATAATAAAAAAATTCATAAAAAGTGCATTGAATACTATGAGAAGTTTGATACTTGATGATTGTTTTGAGATATGAAGATGGTAATATTAGAGTTGTGCTAGTTGAGTAATTGTGAATTTGAGAAATACTTGTGTTGGAGTTTGCAAGTACCATAGCATGCACATCTGGTAACCGTTGTGTAAAAAAATTGAAGCATGAGGTATTTCTTTGATTGTCATCCTTTGTGTGGAGGTCGGGATCGCGCGATGGTTAACTCCTACCAACCCTTCCCCTAGGAGCATGCGTGTAGTACTTGGTTTTGATGACTTGTAGATTTTTGCAATAAGTATGTGAGTTCTCTGAAGGAAATATGCCCTAGAAGCATTAATAAAGTTATTATTTATTTCCTTATTTCATGATAAATGTTTATTATTCATGCTAGAATTGTATTAACCGGAAACATAATACATGTGTGAATACATAGACAATATAGTGTCACTAGTATGCCTCTACTCGACTAGCTCGTTAATCAAGGATGGTTAAGGTTTCCTAACCATAGACATGAGTTGTCATTTGATAAACGGGATCACATCATTAGGAGAATGGTGTGATTGACTTGACCCATCCGTTAACTTAGCACTTGATCGTTTAGTATATTGCTATTGCTTTCTTTATAACTTATACATGTTCCTATGACTATGAGATTATGCAACTTCCGAATACCGGAGGAACACTTTGTGTGCTACCAAACGTCACAACTTAACTGGGTGATTATAAAGGTGCTCTACAGGTGTCTACGATGGTACTTGTTGAGTTGGCATAGATCGAGATTAGGATTTGTCACTCCGATTGTCGGAGAGGTATCTCTGGGCCCTCTCGGTAATGCAAATCACTATAAGCCTTGCAAGCAATGTGACTAATGAGTTAGTTGCGGGATGATGCATTACGGAACGAGTAAAGAGACTTCCCGGTAACGAGATTGAACTAGGTATTGGATACCGACGATCGAATCTCGAGCAAGTAACATACCGATGACAAAGGGAATAGCGTATGTTGTTATGCGGTTCGGCCAATAAAGATCTTCGTAGAATATGTAGGAGCCAATACGGGCATCCAGGTTCCGCTATTGGTTATTGACCAGAGAGGTGTCTCGGTCATGTCTACATAGTTCTCGAACCTGTAGGGTCCGCACGCTTAACGTTCGTTGACGATATAGTATTATATGAGTTATGTATGTTGGTGACCGAATGTTGTTCGGTGTCCCGGATATGATCACGAACATGACGAGGAACTCCGGAATGGTTCGGAGATAAAGATTGATATATGGGATAATAGTGTTTGGTCTCCGGAAGGGTTCCGGAATTCACCGGAAGGGGTTCCGGATGTTTCCCGAAATGTTTGGGTACGAGAACACTTTATTTGGGCCAAAGGGGAAATCCCACAAGGTTTTTGGAAAGCGCAAAAGGAAGTTTTGCGGAGTATAGGGGCCAGACACCAGGGTCCCTGGTGTCTGCTGGGTCCAGACGCCGGGAACCCTGGCGTCTGGCCCTGGAGTCCGAGAAGGACTCTTGCCTTTCGGGCGAAACCGACTTTGTGGAGGCTTTTACTCCAAGTTTCGACCCCAAGGCTCAACATATAAATAGAGGGGCAGGGCTAGCACCAAAGACACATCAAGAAACACCAAGCCATGTGCCGGCAACCCCGTCCCCTCTAGTTTATCCTCCATCATAGTTTCTGTAGTGCTTAAGTGAAGCCCTGCGGAGATTGTTCTTCACCAACACTGTCACCACGCCGTCGTGCTGTCGGAACTCATCTACTACTTCACCCGTCTTGCTAGATCAATAAGGCGAGGATGCCATCGAGCTAAACATGTGCTGAACACGGAGGTGCCGTACGTTCGGTACTTGATCGGGACGGATCATGAAGGTGTACGACTACATCAACTGCGTTAATAAATGCTTCCGCTTAGCGATCTTCAAGGGTATGAAGATACACTCCCCCACTCGTTGCTATGCATCACATAGATAGATCTTGCGTGATCGTAGGATTTTTTTTGAAATTACCGCATTCCCAATAGTGGCATCCGAGCCAGGTTTATGCGTAGATGTTATATGCACGAGTAGAACACAAGTGAGTTGTGGGCAATACAAGTCATACTGCTTACCAGCATGTCATACTTTGATTCGGCGGTATTGTTGGATGAAGCGTCCCGGACCGACATTACACGTACGCTTACGCGAGACTGGTTCTACCGATGTGCTTCGCACACAGGTGGCTGGCGGGTGTCAGTTTCTCTAACTTTAGTCGAATCGAGTGTGGCTACGCCCGGTCCTTGTTGAAGGTTAAAATAGCACTAACTTGACAAAATATCATTGTGGTTTTGATGCATAGGTAAGAAAGGTTCTTGCTCAGCCCATAGCAGCCACGTAAAACTTGCAACAACAAAGTAGAGGACGTCTAACTTGTTTTTGCAGGGCATGTTGTGATGTGATATGGTCAAGACATGATGCTAAATTTTATTGTATGGGATGATCATGTTTTGTAAAAGAGTTATCGGCAACTGGCAGGAGCCATATGGTTATCGCTTTATTGTATACAATGCAATCGCCCTATTGTTTTTACTTTATCACTAAGCGGTAGCTATACTCGTAGAAACAATAGTTGGTGAGACGACAACGATGCTATGATGGAGATCAAGGTGTCGCGCCGGTGACGATGGTTATCATGATGGTGCTTTGGAGATGGAGATCAAAGGCACAAGATGATGATGGCCATATCATATCACTTATATTGATTGCATGTGATGTTTATCTTTTATGCATCTTATTTTGCTTTGATTGACGGCAGCATTATAAGATGATCTCTCACTAAGTTTCAAGGTATAAGTGTTCTCCCTGAGTATGCACTGTTGCCAAAGTTTGTTGTGCCGAGACACCACGTGATGATCGGGTGTGATAAGCTCAACGTTCACCTACAACGGGTGCAAGCCAGTTTTGCACACGCAGAAATACTCGGGTTAAATTGACGAGCCTAGCATATGCAAATATGGCCTCGGAACACTGAGACCGAAAGGTCGAGCGTGAACATATAGTAGATATGATCAACATAGTGATGTTCACCATTGAAAACTACTACATTTCACGTGATGATCGGAACTGGTTTAGTTGATTTGGATCACGTAATCACTTAGATGATTAGAGGGATGTCTATCTAAGTGGGAGTTCTTAAGTAATTTGATTAATTGAACTTTAATTTATCATGAACTTAGTACCTGATAGTATTTTGCTTGTCTATGTTGTTGTAGATAGATAGCCCGTGATGTTGTTCCGTTGAATTTTAATGCGTTCTGCTACGTCTTGAGCTAGCGTTGGTTTTCCCCGAAGAGGAGAGGGTGATGCAGCAAGTGTAGCGTAAGTATTTCCCTCAGTTTTGAGAACCAAGGTATCAATCCAGTAGGAGGTGTCGTGGTTCTAAGTCTGACAGTAGAATGGGGGGTAGGTATGGAGAGGCAAGATCCTAGCTACGGAGTAGTTGTACACACGAGTGTTTAGCGAGTTCAGGCCCTTCCCAGAGGAAGTAATAACCCTACGTCTCGGAGCCCGGAGGCGGTCGACTGGTTTCTGTGTATATGAGTTACAGGGGTGCGAACCCTTTACACTGAGGAGGGGGGTGGCTTATATAGAGTTCACTAGACCCCTCCGGCCCTCAGTTATGCGGGGTTTAAAGTACATTAAGACAGGGGGTTACTGGTAACGCCCTCATAAAGTGCTATGAAGACTATTAAAGCTACCTAATGACAAACCGTTGCGTGCTGAGTGACCTTTGGTCTCCTGGTCGTCGAGTGGTTAGCTTCATGGTCGAGTGGCTATCTTCATCGTCGAGTGTCTTGGGTTCGTCGAGTGAAGTCCCTCTTAGTCGACTGGAAGGTAGCTTCTTCTAAGGGTTACCTTGGGTATGGTATCCATGATAGGTATATGACCCTACCCTAGGTACATATCCTCATCATTAGCCCCCGAATGGATCGAGGTTTGAGTGAGGAAGGAGTTGATGATTTTCTCCGACTCATTTCTTGCGCTTCGATTGTGTCGTATCTTGGATTGGCGATTTTTCTTTCGGTGTTGGCGTCAACTTTTACTTCAGTCGCCTTGATCCATTCTTATCTTCTGTCGAGTGAACTTTTTGAACTTTGGAGAACTCCCATGCGACGGATCGCGGGAAAGATATTGTCTGACAGATTAATCTGCTGCTAGCGGATTTTGCGAGATCCGAAATTTGGGAAGCGCGCGAAGCGGAGCAGTCCGCGGCAATCGGATGGGATAAGGCGTGGACACCTCGATTTCCATGCCATCTTTTTCGCCACGTATCGTGCGTGCGCGACTGTTTCGGGATGTGACAGGATCGCTCGGACCCACCCGTCAGCCACTCGGAAATGCCCTTATATAAAGCACCGGGGGAGGGTTTTTTGAACAGTGCCTTCCCATTTCTCTCTCTTCCCTCTCTGCCTCCACCCACTACGCCTGCTCCCGGCCGCGCCTACCCACCTCTCGCTCGCTTCGTCGGCGACAATGGTGAAGGAGAAGACGGCGGCCCTAGAGCGCGCGAAGAAGGCGACAGCGATGGGGCAAGCGAAGGGGACACCTTCCAGTCGGGGCAGATCTTCGTTGAGGTCTCGCCTGCCGAAGGGTTGGGTCCAAGGGGATTGGATCCGCTCGACCATCACTGAGAAAGATCTCAACGACCTGGCCAATGAGGGACTGATCCCCCACGGGTCAGCGAGGCTCCCGGGGTCCGAGTGTCAACCGCAGCCGCAGGAGGGTGAGTGCGTTCTCTTAGCCACTCACGTAGATCGTGGTTTTTCTCTGCCGCCGAGTGTGTTCTTCCGTGGGTTTCTGAATTTCTTTGGGGCGCAACTCCATCATTTCAATCCCAATTCCATCGTCTATCTTGCTGCCTTTGTGTCCATGTGCGAGAACTTCTTGGGTTGTCGACCGCACTGGGGTCTCTTCAAGCACATATTCACCTGTCGCTCGCAGACAGTAAAAAAGGCGAGTCCGGGTGATGTGAGGACCAAGGTTATTCAGATGTGCGGGGGTCTTGGGATTCAGTTGAGGAATAAGAGCACTTTCCCGGCCATGACCCTTCCTGAGTCGGTCAGAGGGTGACAGTCGACTTGGTTCTACTGCCAAGACGAGTCGACGCCGGGGCAGTCGACTGGTCTCCCTCCGTTCTCCATGGACCGCATGGACAAACCGTCTTCTCTGAAGGTGCTTCCTGAGGAGAAAGCCGAGGTAAAAATGTTGATGGAGCGCGTGGTCCAACTCGTTCGGGACGGAGTGACGGGCATGGATCTTCTGGAAGTCTTCCTTAGGCGGCGCATCCAACCGCTCCAGTACCGAGGCCACCCGATGTGGCTGTACTGCGGTACCGAAGACACCACTCGGGTCCATCCAGAAGCAGTCGACGATGCCACGCTGGAGAGGTGGGTGGCCGCCATCACAGGGAACAAGGACAACCCTCGAGGGGCTAGGAGGATCCCGCCACTCGACCATACTTATACGCCGGACGCGGTATGGCCATTTATCCCCGATTGTGATCTTGTTTTATCCATTCTGCTTTGCTGCGAATTGGTCGATTGATCTTTGTTTTGCTTTGTTGTCTGACAGGCCACCACTGAATTGTACTCGATGCCCAATGGGGCGCAGACGCCGACTGAGGAGGAGGAAGGAAGCGGGGGCGAAAGCCCGGAGGAGTGGGATTCGGATGCTGATGACAACGACGAGGGTGATGACTCTGGTGAGGAGGAAGAAGAGGAGGAGGAGGAGGAAGTTGCACCTCCCCGCTCAGAAAGACGCTCGAAGCTTGCCCATGATCCCGCGACTGAGCGGGGTAAGGGGGTCGCAACCGCTTCCCAGTCGACCAAGCGCCCTCGGACCACTTCTCCGGCACCGACTGAGAAGGCTCCGAAGCAATCTCGAGTGGCACCGTCGAAGCCTGCAAAGGTCTTGCCGAAGATGAAGATGGTGATCCCCACTATCTCAGGGTAATGGTAGTTTTGAGCTTTCCCTGTTTCATGAACTTGTTCTTGGTCGACTCATGGGCCAATCGACTGACTTTTGGAACTGCAGCGCTGCTACTTCCGACACTTCGGCGAGGGCCGAAGACCACGAGATGGAGGATGCTGCAACCTCGAAACCTGGTATGACTCCTGCGTTGCCGTTTTCAGTCGACTGACTCATTTTCTCTAATTTTGATTCTTTCTGCAGTTTAATCTAACATTGTTATTGACCTTCCTGACGACGACGACGAAGAACCACCACGGCCGAGGAAAAGCAAGAAAACGTCTGCTGGCAAGGCGACTCAGGATGTGCCGGCACCCGAGACGTTGGTCGTGGAGGGAGACAATGTCACTCGACCCACCGTAACCTTCGCGGTGCCGTTGACGAGTGCTCGCCCTTCGTCGTCGTGTGCTGCTCAACCCTCACTTTTCTCCACCTACCCCGTTCTAGAAGACCAAGCCAGTGCTGCTAAAGAAGCGATACGCCAGGTGGGGGTCATGATGGAGCAAGTGAAGGCAATTCGAGAAGCCAGCCAGGCAGCCTATGACGCCAGTTCGGCACTCCAGAGTAATGTTCAGGTCAGTCGGTCACTGCCTGTTCTTCTTTCTGAAATTCCTAGAGTCTGTCCTACACCCACTGGGTGTGTGTCGATTGAAATTCCGGGTTAGTGGGGGCACGCTGAGTGCACCCACTGGGTGTAGTCCCCAAGGCTATGGTGGATTGCTGGCAGTCGACCATAGTCTTTATGCTTTGAGTTTTTCTTTACTCGACAAGGTCGAATAGATTCATAGACGGTGGGGGCACGCTGAGTGCACCCACTGGGTGTAGTCCCCGAGACTGTGGTTGACTGCTGACGGTCGACTATAGTCTGAAGAACATCCCCCCCTTTTTTTTGTTGGTCGACTGGTCGACTCTTAATGAAACTAGTGGGGGCACGCTGAGTGCACCCACTGGGTGTAGTCCCCGAGACTATGGTCGAATGTTTGTATTCGGCCGTAGTCTTAGAAACGCTATAATTTTTCCTTAGTCACTCGGGAGTGAATTGCTGTTGATGTTTTGTCGACTGAACTTTCGCAGAGGTCTTGTGACCTTGTTTCTCGCTACGCTGAATTGGAGAGCAAGTTCATCCAGCTTGAACTTGACCAAAAGCTTGTCCAAGAAAACTTCACGAAGGCGAAGGAGGAAGCAAAAGGTATGTTCGGTGAGAATCTTGACGACTGTCCTTGCTTCTTATCTGCCTCCGATTCTGACCTTATTGTGATTTTCGCAAAAAAACTGAAGAACGCTCTGAAGAAGAAGGACCTTGACCTTGCCGAGGCGCAAAAAACGGCCGCGGACAAGACTAGGCTTGCTGAAGAGAAGTTGGCTTCGGTCGCCAAGCTTGAAGAAGAAAACACTAATTTGAAAGCTGCTCTTGACGTGGCCAACCAAGAAGTCACTCGACTGAAGAACGACAAGATTGCTCTGAATGACAAGGTCAGTGAGTTGGCGGGCAAGAAGAATGATCTGGAGGCTTATCTGGGCGGACTCGCCAAGAAGCTATTCCTCATGCTTGAAGGTAATCTTTGGTATCAAACAGACAATTTTTAACCGCTACTTCCGACTGTAGTTTTGACTCGGTGGTTGTGCTTGCAGAATTTTGTCAGAACTTTGAAGAGGAGACCGGTCGACTGGAGATAAACTTGGATCCCATCAACTCTCCCATGAATGACGATGTTGCCATGAATGTGCTCCGGCTTGAATCTCGCGTTGCAGCTGTCGTCGACTATCTTGCAATGCTGAAGGTCGCAACATCTCGCATCGACACGACACTTTGGCCAACAGAGACACTCCAGAACAACCTTGAATCCATGATGACTCGACTGAACGAGGTTCCAAGTCGAGTGCAGGAGTGGAAGAAGTCTTCTGCCAGGTGTGGCGCAGATGTTGCTCTATCTCTGGTCCGCGTTCACTGCAAGGATGCACGAGAGGACAAGCTAGTGGCCCTCAGGGTGGCTAACACCAAGAAGCATGATTTCCGATCTTTCATGGAGACCTTCATCGCTGCAGCCACTCGGATTGCAGATGGGATCGACCTTGATGAGTTTGTTGCGCCTTCCAGCCCTCCACAGGAGGGGTAAAAAACTTCTGAGCTTGATACTTTAAATTTGCCTCGGTATGCCGAGTGGGTTTTGTAACCGATAAACCTTAACAGGCTTAGGCGAGCACTGGTATTATCCGAACTTGGGTTTCGATGTTGAATATGCTTGCGTTTGGTTTGGGGTGTTTTTTGCAGGTTAACGCGAGGCGCTTATTGCAGTAGATTAGTTCTCCTATAAACTTAGGCGAGCACTGGGCTGCAGCTAAGTCCCCGAGTGGGAGGTTTGCTCTCCACTCAGTAGGATTTTTAGAAACTTAGGCGAGCACTGGGCTGCAGCTAAGCCCCCGAGTGGGAGGTTTGCTCTCCACTCGGTAGGATTTTATTCAACTTAGGCGAGTACTTGGACTGCAGCTAAGCCTCCGAGTGGGAGGTTTGCTCTCCACTCGGTAGGATTTTCAGAAACTTAGGCGAGTACTTGGACTGCAG